>NW_011897086.1:0-1767 GCF_000151845.1 Pteropus vampyrus | reverse complement strand
TCCTTCTCTTTGCTTGTTTGCTTCCAGATTTTACATACACTGTGGTTCCCTTTTAAATCCTCCTTTTATTATATTTATGATGTATTATACTCCTTTGGTATTCTTACTTTAAGCCACTTAAAACATTTTACATTTTATTGGCATCTAGCTTTCTCTTTAAGCAGCTGTGCTCTTAACCTGCCATGTCTGCATCTGTTTTGGCTAGTTCACATGAACTATACACGTTTTCATCCAAAACTGTTTTCTTTTTTCTTTAATGCTCATTTCTTCCCATATTCAAAAAAATTAGCAAAGGCTGTATATGCATAGATTCTAGTTTTTTTAAAAAAAAAAAAAAAAGCTAAGCTAAAGGGAGGAAGAAGTCATATTCTGAAAGCCAGGCTTTTTTTTATCATCAGTGCAGATTTTTTCCATCATAATAAACTTAGTTTCAGGAAAACGTCAATATTTTAGATTTAAACATTGGGACAGGAACAGGACAAAAGTTAAATGGAAGATCCAAGACTTAATCTCAAACATTCTGATAGAAGATTTTGGATAAGTTTGTGCTGCCTTTAAATTTCTGAAGTATTTAATGTCATAATATTAAATTGCCAATAAACCTTACAGATTGTGAAGAAATCTGCTTGGCAGAAAAGTACTTCGCATAATGCCCAAATCTTAAAGTAAGATGTTTGTTTAGTTTGAAATGTTGCCAAACCCATCTGTGTTTAGGAAAGAACTATGAGGTGGTCTCAGAGAAAACTAGAAACAGAAACAAAAATGCTGTTACATAAATTGGACAATCTAACATACACACCTGGAATAAAAGGGACAAACTGAAGCCTTTTGGAAAATTATAGTGACAGAGGTCATGGAATTCGGTGCCTTTAGAAATGATGATGCCCCTTGACTCAAGGATGTGCAGCACCCAGACCCTGTTTTATCACGGTGAGCTGCCTTCTTCCCCAAACAACTTGCATCTTGCAAAACTGAAGTGAATAAAAATATACTAGTACTTGAGAATTTACTGCTTCTTCACCTCTTCCTGCATGTAAATTAAAGACACCCTGCAAAATCTTAACATGGAAATGATATTCACTAATCTTGAACAGTGTTCTCCAGCCTTTTAGATTCCTGCACACTATGAGTAAAACAGAACATTGACAATATATTATAAATGTAACATGTTTATAATACAAATATTAACATTTATGTTTAATAAATATAACACGCTGCTCTCAAGCTGAATATTACGATATAGTAGTAAAGCTTATTTTATTTTTTTAAGTGAATGTGACTATAAATAGGAATGTTAGTATTTTCTTCTTTTACCCCAGTGTATCATCTTTATATTTTACTTTGGAAACTGCTACAATTGGCCAATGGGTCTTTGGTTTCATTAAGTCACATATCGCTTTGAGAACTGGATAAAAGATACAGACCATCACTCCTTCAAAAATGTGCATATAACCTTATAACCCAAGGTATATATTTCTGGAGGTTTAGGAACTCTCAGGAGTCCACTCCTCGGCCATGCCAGTGAGGTAGCACAGACCCTCAGACTAAGAACATGTTATTTGGAGGGACAAAAATAATAAGGTTGAAATGAGAATGAATGGGAAAAAGTCTGTGACTTTTGGTTTGGAAAAACTATTTTCGGTTTTTGAGGATAAAGAAAATTTGTGTGCGTTTGTGTGTGTGTGCACGCATGTGTGCAAATATGTGTGTGTATGTGTGTGTGTATGTTTGCTCTTTTCTGTGGATCGATTCATGGGCCTTCATATA
>NW_011897085.1:3318-6169 GCF_000151845.1 Pteropus vampyrus | reverse complement strand
TCCACCACAGCCATTTCTTATTTTTAGTGAAAAATGTATTTAGAAACCAAGATCTAGGTGGTAGGTTTTGCTCATTGCAAGTAGTGTCACTGCTACCAAGTACTCTCACTGGACAGAACTAAAGTGTGTATGTATGTGTAAGCACATACACATTTGCATCTATAATTATCTCTCGTGAAAATATATAGAGTTCACACCATTACTTCCAAATCCAACCCAAAACTACAAAGTTCATTTTAGTTTTCTCTCTTCATATTTATAATCCCTTCTAACGCAGTGTGAAACCTGGCTTCCTCCCATCACCCTGAATATTTTATACTTATTTGATCAGTTGCCCTGAGTGTCAGCAACATTTCATTGCTGTTGCTACCTCTACACAGCAGCCTTCATAACCCATTCAGATTCTGACACTTTGTACAGGGATTGCCCCCAGAACAAATGCCATTCTTAAACAGCTCAGGCTGACAATCCTTCAGCCCTATTTGAATCACTGGACTAAGAGTAGTGAAGGTGTACTCTCCCAAGGGAAAATCAAGGCACTGTTCTCAGAAAAGGGGTAAGTGCCTGCCAGAGAGGCAAAAACATGTCATATCTGGGGAAGGAAATAGACAAAAACCCTTAATTTGCAGCTTCTCCCTGAGTTATATCAAACTTAGTTATAAAAGTAATATAGTCGACCTCTGAACAATACAGAGGTGAGGAGGTTAGGGGTACTGATCTCTCGAACAGTTAAAAATACGTGTGTAACTTTTGACTCCTCCAAAATTGAACAATTAATAGCCTACTATTGACCAACTAGAGTGTTACCAATGTCAATTAACAAATATTTTGTATATGTATTATATACTATATTCTTACAACGAAGCTAAAGTTAAAATAATTTATAGTTATTGAAAAGAATCTGCATATAATTGTACCCACACAGTTCAAACCCATGTTGTTCAAGGGTCAGCTGTATATTTCCTAGCTAAAGCATCCAAGCTGCTTTGTGAAAGTCTCAACTATTAGAAGAGGGAAATTGACAGCTTATCAGATCCCTGACTCCAGTGTCTCCCTCTTGCATACCTGGTTAATCTTCCAAATATGAGGCGCTAGTTCTAACAACCTTAAGGAACCAAATTTTCTAACAGAGTTGAAGATTTTTAGTCCATCTCATGGTCTTCCATAATCCCACCCAAGCTTTTTCATAGTTACATTATACTATATCCCTCTGTGCACACAGAATCAGTGCTTTTTAAGTATTTGTCACCATCAATGATCTATTTTAAAGTATTAGGATGTAAATGATATTTAATGTGTCAGTCAAGAGATAAGAGCATTAGCTTTGTGTTACTTTTTCTTTCTGGTTTTAAAAGTATAATAAAATGATTTATGAATGCTAAATTTGATTCTAATTACAATTTTTTTCTAAAAGTCAATATTCTTATTAAACAAAGTTTATCTTAAAAATAAAATGTGGTTAACTATGATAAAGTTAAGTATGAGAGATAAAAATAGCACTTTCTTAAAGGGAAGAAGACCGGTTAGAGAACTATTTTCTCCATATTATTCATCCTTTCCCATGAAAAAACTTATAATATTTAATTTCAAATGGTAAGTTTCAAAGACTTAGTACAGATATTCTGGTTTTATTTTGATATATGAATGGAAGCTATAATAAGCTGTATTATATTTTTTAGGGTATATAAACAAGACATGTTCATAAATAGGCCAAATGGATCTTAAATTAATTTCATTTAGGCTAAATGTCTCCATCTTTTCACACTTAGCTAAAACTGATTTATATACATAACCAATTTACTAACTTGCATGGGTTTCAGAATTAAAGTGATTTCTAATGAAATATAAGAGAAACTGTGGCACAGGTGAATGGCTTTACTTTTAAAATAAAATATAAGCATGAATTACATGTATAAACACACCACTATTTTTATTTTCAGTTAAGCCAAGTATGCTCTGAGCTAAAAAGTTATTAGGACAAGATATATATTCATATTTTACACTTTAATACAAATTTAAAAACAAAGTATAACAATATTCCCTATTGTTCAAATGTACATAATTTTATCTGAAACAATATTTATAAAACAAACAGTTTCTGGAACAAAGCCAACATTATGAGTTGTTTAAATCATTTTTTAATGGTTGTACTGTAGCTAATATTCTCCAAATACCAGGATTTAGTAGACTGTTTACGTTGGCTGAATACAATCAAGAATGTGGTATTGGTAAGTAAATATTATATATCATTTCAAACATTCAAGATAAAAGGACTGACTTTTGACTTAAACCTAAAACAAAAATAAATTTTGAAAATGTATTTCGAAAATACCCTTCCAACCACTATTAACATGCTCCTTTATGTGTTCACACAACACGTTCCAGGAATTCAATCATCTTCTTTCTCAATATATGTCTTTGTATTAACCCGTGCCATTTGCCTGGCCAAGTACCTGTCTCTAGCTGACATTACAGTTTCTTCATTGTTCCGTTTTGCAAACTTGTTCAAGGCCTCGTCTGCTCTCTCTTGTTCTTTACCTATCTCCTGGCATTCCTCTGTGATTCTGTGTTTTGCTCCCAGCGATGTTTCAGAGCTAGAGGGTTTCTCTGGGTTTCTTTCTTTGTCTTTTTCCATGTTTATCATTTTACTGGATTTTTCCTGGCCCAGGAACCTATCCTTTGCCCTAGAATTCGGGCTGCTTTCCTTTCTGTCTCGCTTTCTTTCTGAAGATTGAACACTTATTTCTTGTTTTTCTCTATCTCCGTATTTGTCACTGTTTTCATATCTTTCTTTCCTTGCTTTCATATGCTCCTCCTTTTCTTTGCCTTTCTCTTCCTTCTCTCTCCCTTT
>NW_011897085.1:0-2538 GCF_000151845.1 Pteropus vampyrus | reverse complement strand
ATTTTTTTTCCCCACAGCAAAATGATAGTAAAATCTAATTCTAACTATCACTAAATAAACATTCTTATGATTCAAAAGGCACCGGTATCCTGATATACCCCTTGGCACCTATCACAACAGAATGGAAATATATGAATCCATCCAGCTATTATAATCAGTAACACTACAATTGTTTACATCATCTACATTTTCCCAGCTAATAAACGTGGTTAATTTATTTATATTATTCACACATTCATTCTTATTAATCACACTAAGAGAGCAACGACTATGGTTCTTTAGAAACTGCTAGCAGAACTATCTTGGCTAACAAACTCACTAATAATTATGAATTCTATTAGACTCTGAGAAGTACAACTATTAAAAAGACACTATAAAGTTTCATAGCTGGCCTTACAACTATTTAATAGAAATACTAATTCTCCATTCAAAATCTCAACTTTTAAATATATTTTAGACTCATAATTCTTATCAATATTTTAATCAAAACTTAGCAGTTGGGGGGTAGGTGGGAAATATAAGCCTAATTCTTTCTCTTCATCCTTAATTCCATTCTCCTGCCTTTCCCCAGCAACAGACTCAGATCCTCTTATCTAAAAGTTTCTGTTCCCCAAAAAAGTTTAAATACAAGTTTAGGACACATTCTCCCTCTACTTTTAGCTATATACTTATGGCATAATCATTTCACCATTCTTATTTAGTACTTTATAATTTTATTCTGAAATCCTTCCAATCCTTACTTTCCAAACGAATACTAATAGAAATGTCTATAGAAATGATAACGTCCTTATCTGTGCTGTCTAATATGGTTAGCCACTAGCCAAATGTAGCAACTGAGTATTTGAAATAAAAATATTTTAGATTTTTCCAAAATTTTATTTTTAATATTAAACAGCCATACATTTCCAGCCCTTGATATGTAAATCTTACATTTTATGGAGGCTGGGTTTTACTTATAAAAATACACCATCTCTCTTTCTATATAGTACCTAAACATGTGTGTAGGTTTACTGCAGAATAAAAATGATCCTGAAGTAAATCTATAGGTTTTTAAATTAAGAAACTGTAAATCCCTATCCATTCAATTAGGTCGGGTGCGGCTAACAAAACAACATGCAATGCTACAATCCTCTATCTTCTAGAAGGTTAAGATGATCTTACAACCACAGATCATGAGCAGTATCTTTCTTCTAAATATTCCATATGTCACATCTTACCTGGCTTCACGAAAGCTGCATGTAGGTACTTCCTCTTCACCAACTGCTTGATTTAATAGATGCCTATAAAATCCACTGAGATCTTTCTGCTTGGTTACATCCAAACGTGCTAAGAGGGAAAGCAAAAGTGAGAATATATTCAACGAGGCAAAAATGCAGTTCAGTTTTACAAGAATAGAGTATATAACATACAGTGTGTAAATTATTCTCTAGATCAAGAGTTGGCAAACTATAGCCTATAGGCCAAATTTGGTCTGCTGCCTATCTTTGTAAAGAAATTTTTATTGGAATATAGCCCTGTCTAGGGCTGCTTCCGCATTACAAAGGCAAAACTGAATAGGTGCAACAGAGACTGTATGATACACAAAGCCTAAAATGTTTCTTATCTGGTTCTTTACACAAAGTTTGCTGACTGGTGCTCTAGATAAACACACAGGACATGCTTAGACCAAGTCTTACAGATTTGGTTTACTTCCACTTAAAATTGATGAGCACTTGCCAATTAAGCTATTTATAGGAACATATTTTACTTAGATCTTGAAAATGACGAGTAGAAAGCACTATGATATTCTTGGCCTCTGCACGTCTTTGTTCTTTCTTGAATTAATGTTATTGTTTTTCTAAATGCACAGTTGATGCTCCTTGGTTGATATGCCACTAGTTTTCTCATCCCAGAAAATATAGCTAGAATTTAAATCTCAGTTTATATTGCTTCTGACAAATTTCATGGTATTATGCCTTATAATCAATGTTTTTACATTTAGAATCATTTTCCAAGGCAACGACTTATAATGACCATAGTTTTAAACAAAAGATGTAATAGTTACTGAGAATATGATTGTTTTTAGTTAAAATCTCCTGTAATATTATATTGTATATCATTATTCATATACATAAATTATGACTATAACATTATAATCTAAAAGTTCAGTGACAGAGCAAACGGCTAACCATAGGGCAGAATTCTGCCGCTTCTGTTTCCTTCTACCCTCTCCCTCTTCCATTTCACCTTCGAGTGCAGCAGCTCTCTTTTCTCTTTCCTCCTCTTCAGCTCTCTCTTGCAGTTTTTTCTTATAAGCAGATGTCACAAATGCCTCTTTATCATCAAATTCTCCCTTTTCCATTTCTCGTTCTCTCTGTATTTTCTTTTCCATTCTTTTTTCTTGTTCCTTTTTTCTGATCTCAACTGCTTTTAGTAAGTTGTGAATATATTTGGGCTGCGGGAAAATATGATTATTTAGGAAAGAGTAAAAGATAATAATTGTTAATATTCTAGTTTTTATCATGAATTAAGATTAAAATGTCCAATACAAACAGGAAG
>NW_011897084.1:5385-6038 GCF_000151845.1 Pteropus vampyrus | reverse complement strand
GGATGGCGTGTCTGTGTCAGACTCACCGCTGCTCTGCCCAGACCCCAGGCTGCTCCTCGGCGGACCAGGGAGCAGGTGCTCTGCCCTCAGCAAGGCCTGGCCCGTGGCCCCAGTTCCTGCATCATCCCTTCTCTCTGGAGGTCAGCCTCTGTGTCCGGCCTGATGGGTGGGGCTCCCTATAGCCCCGTGTCCACCCGTCCAGCACAGCTGGCCGTGGGCTGGGTGCGGGGTCTGGGACACTGTGGTCCCTGGGAGGCAGCCTCTGAGTCCTTGGAATTTTCCCGGTGATGGGAGTAGCTGTGACTCATGATGGCTTATGCTAGAGAGGTGCCGGGCGGGGGACCCGGCTGCTGTGCCTGGAAGACCAGCCATAGGATTAGAGGGATGGGACTCGTGACCCCCTGGGGGCTGGAGACGGAGTTCAATCAGCTGCCAATGATTTAATCACCGATACTTCTGGATTGACGATTGACTCATGATTCAGTCACACCTACACAGTGAAACCTCCTGTAACAACTGTGGACTCCTGGGCACATTGAGCCACCGTGGGTGGTGGTCACACGTCAGTGTTCCTGCCTCGCTGGGGACAGGGCGTGGAGACTTCATGGCCAGGACCCCCACACCTCCCCCTGTGCACTGTCCCCCTTGGTTTG
>NW_011897084.1:0-430 GCF_000151845.1 Pteropus vampyrus | reverse complement strand
CTGCTCGGACCCTGGTTCTGCCCCTACCTGGTTTTCCTCTGCCGGCCTCGGCTGACTCCAGTAAAATGGCTTAACGGCACCCGTCTGGGTCATTGGGAGGACCGAGTGAGGGGCGATGTCTGAGGCTGGCAGTCCCCGTGGTCAGTGCTCTGGGCAGAGGGCCCTCCACCGTTGCTGAGAAATCAAACCAGCAGCGCAGAAGCTGACGCCCTTTTACACAAGGTGAAGGTCGCACCGCGGAGTCCCCTCAGGGAGGGGCCAGCCGAGCGCTTGCAGACAGGGCAGAGGCTCTGGCGTGTGCTTCTGCAGTGGTTCTGGGGGTGTGTGTCCACCCCTGGACCCCAGAGCTCCCGACTGGCTACGTTTGTCCGGCACACAGTGAGAGCAAGTGACTCCCAGCCACGGCCTCGGAGAGACCGGCCTGAACTCC
>NW_011897083.1:1387-3310 GCF_000151845.1 Pteropus vampyrus | reverse complement strand
CCCCGCCCAGCGTCTCAAGTCTGCTTGGAGCAGAGCAGAGGGCCGCACCTGAGCCCCTGGCCTGTCCCGTCTCAGGCGGGCCCTGTGCCGCTGCTCTCTGACACAGCCAACACACTGTGCAGGCTGCTGTGGTGGCCGCTAAGCTTGTATGTTAAACAGACCCTGATGTATTATTTTATATATTTCTTAACTTCAACCCTCTAGATGGAAGCATCGTTTGAAAAAAATAAAAGCACTTGCACGTGGTTATTTCATATTGTTTCTTCCTGAAAAACACACTTTTGTTCATATAGAAGGTAAGACGTTTCCAAACAGTATGTTCTCTGGCGGTACAGCCGGTCTGCCTGCCAGGCTTGTGCACAAATGCAAATCAGGAGAGTCACAGGAGTCACTCCATTGCAGGGCCTTTATGTCCCAATTAGTGACATAAAGAATAACTGATTTAAATGGAGATCATAAAACCGACTTCCGTGTACTGATAGGAAGTTGATATTAAATTGCCTAAAGTACAGTGAAACAGACTGCAAATGCCTCAGGCATTAAAAAAGCTCCCGTCCAATGCTTCAGATTAGGCTTTGGAAACAAAAGCTTCCGTTGCTGTAAATTAATACTCCCAAACTGTCATTCCCCATACTCAATTTTTCAGAGTATCTGTTAAAAAAAAACCCTGAAATGAGCAAATACCCCAAGACTAATGATACACAGGCAATACACACAAAATAAGCCAAAAAGGGAGAACAAACAGTAATACCCAAGTAATAAACTTGGCTTTGTAAACCTGCGAATGTCTAAAATAAAATGCAAAAGTAGTTCGTGGTTGTAGGTTTGAAGATGGGTGTGAAGTGGAAATGTACAGGTGTTTTATGCTATAGAACATGGGTGAGTCTTTGTGTCTATTGGACTCTGGGAAACACTGCATTAGATTCTACCTTTTAGAATATGACAAACGTGGCTTAGAAAAAAACTCAGGTTTAGTTTAGATAACCAAAGAGAAAGAAGTTGGCAAAATATTGGGAAATACTCAGCTTTTAATAGAACGGCTATGAATAACAATAATAAAGTAACAAATGCCAATAGCAATACAGGTCTGGTCTCCCCAGGCCTTTACACACATTACCAAGTTACCCTTAGCAACTGGTATTATCTCCACTTTCTAGGTGAAAAACAGGTTCAGGTAAAGTGGTGGCTCCAGGAATAGGGCCAGGCCAGAAATTAATATTGGTCTGAGTGAGGCTGAACTATCACCCTACAAGAGGGGAGGCCTGAGCGCATGCACGTTTCTGTGAATAAACGAGCTTGTGCGGAACACTCCGCACACTCCGCGTGACAAACGGTCTCTCCACCATTCCGGAAACGGCTCCCTGGAGTTAAGATAATGCAGCCCTGACTGTTTCAAATCGGTCGCTTCCAAATTTCAGAAAAGCTCATCAGTTATTTAACGATTCCAACGGCACCATCTGTTCAATGAGAGCCCTCGTTTTGAGCTATTTTGTAAACTACGTATTATCATCGAAATTCAGTCTTTGAATTTTCTTAACAAAGCTGCGTTTTTCCTTTTTAAGTAAAGTGTAACAATTAGTTTCCCAAGCAAATACAAATAGTCTTCCACTCGATATTATAATAGGCGATATGTAAACAATTTTTAATGTGTCCTTAGTTAATAGTGGAAATGTATAATGAAAATAATTAACTTTTCCCCAGATAAAGGGACCATATTAGTCTAATAAATAATATAAAAAGCCCCCCCTCACCCAGCACGCACAGCAGGAGGTAAGTGGCGATCATCAGGCTTCAGATTCTCATAGGAGCACCGGCCCCTGCTGCCACAAAGGTTGGGGGCCACCGCTCTAAAGTATGGCATGACTCTTACTTCCTGAGATCT
Organism: Pteropus vampyrus; assembly: GCF_000151845.1. Lineage (NCBI taxonomy): Eukaryota > Metazoa > Chordata > Mammalia > Chiroptera > Pteropodidae > Pteropus > Pteropus vampyrus. The sequence goes on along the minus strand of NW_011897083.1, from coordinate 1,428 downwards.
GGGCAGATGATGTTTGAAATTATATTAATCCACGTATATTC
>NW_011897083.1:0-124 GCF_000151845.1 Pteropus vampyrus | reverse complement strand
GAAGAGCACAGAAGGGCTCCGAGCAGGGGACAGAATGTAAATCGTCACCTCAGTTCACATGTATACAGGGCTTTCTGGTCCGTTTTTCATTTAATCCGCCTAATAGTCCCCTGAGGTAATAATA
>NW_011897082.1:3870-6049 GCF_000151845.1 Pteropus vampyrus | reverse complement strand
AATTAGATTTTTTCAACTTATAATTTTGAAGGCTAGCTCTAAAGCTAAGCAGCCTGGAATAAATGCGGTCCCATGGTTAGGGGCTGAATCGTGTCTATCCTGAAATTCATATGTTGAAATTTGACTCTCAAGTACATCAGAATGTGACTGTATTTAGAGACAAGCCCCTTAAAAAGGTAATTAAGGTAGCGTGAGGTCATTTGGCTGGGCTGTAATGACTGCTGTCCTTATAAGGAGATTAAGAGATTAATATTTAGCGGAGGACGGCATCTAAAAGCTGAGACCTTTCCATGCTAACCAGAAAGGGGTCCGGGAGGCATTGCTCTGGGTTCCTATCATAACATAAAGAGTTTTCACAATGTCCATAAGCTCTCAATGACCTACAAATGAAGGAGGAGGTCTGCAAAGTCCTTGCCACTTAGATGGCACCAACCTTGACTTCCAAATGGAACATATATCTACGAAAGGAAAAGTTATGGCATCTTCATAAAGAGAACCTAAGAGAAGCTTCTGCTGACAGCTTATGCCATTGAAAATTTAGTGGGATGTCAGCGTTATATCCTTCAGGAATACCGGCAAGCAGGCTGCGCTAATGTTTGCTCTGTCTTTAGAACCACTCCCATCGCTGGCCACTGGACTCCTGGAACCGCCAGGTCCAGGCTCCTCCCAGGAGCCCCCACTTCTGGTCCTTACTGATCCTGAGGCTAACCACCAGCTTCTCACAGAGGCGTCTTATGTTAACCTTGCCTACCAACGAATGCCATGTCACACAGATGCTCTGCTTCGTGTGGACACTGTGTCAACACTGCCATCAGGGCAATGACAAGGGAGCTCACGCGCTCACTGTCACTGGGGTGGACGCATGGTCGAGGCCTCCGGAAGCCCTGCGCAGCGTGGCGCCGACTCCCGTGAGCACCCACAGGAGGTCACGCCTGATCTCTCGCTAGGCAGGGATCCTGAAGGGACCGTAAAGGAAGAGCAGGCCGCTGCTGGAAAGGCTGTGACCTGGGAGGAACTTCAGGGTGAATGGACTGCTCCCGCTCCCAGATTTACTGCTGCTCAGCCCGAGGTGCGCAGAGGAATTCGAAGGCACACAGGTGCCCGCTGTGCCCCTTCAGCAATTCCTGGCTGGTGCGGGAGGCACTCACCCTGCCGCTGAAGACGGGTCTGCAGCCCCCACTGCTCACGCCACTGAGTGGATAGAAACGACCACTCAGTGGTCTTAGGCGATTCTTCCACACACCCCTAAACAGAAAAGGGAAATAAGGTCGGTGGAAAATAAAGTTCCTAAAAACTAAATTAATTAAAATAAAAGCCAAGAAGAGAGGACTGGAACAAATTCTTCCCTCGTGGCTTTCAGAAAAAGCCTTTCCTTCCAACAGCTTGATCTTGAACTTGTCCAGAATTGTGAGAAATTTCTGTTGTTTGAGCCACCCAAACAGGCAGCCCTAGCAAACTAACATACCCACCCTCACCGCTACTAAAGTGAAGACTTCTTTCCTGGAAAGGGAAAAAAAAAAAAAAATGCCTCCTCCACCAGACCGAGAAAACCAAATCAGTCCCTTATTTTAATATCATGAAGCTGCAACTTATGTATATAAATCTTAAGGGGAGATAGCCATCTTTTATAATCTAGCCATCACTATATGTCATTTCGAGCAACGAAACTGCCAGTGCACTTTTTCTTCTTCTTCTTCTTTTTATTTATTTATTTATTTATTTATTTATTTTGGAATTAACGTACAGTTAGACTACTGCCCATCTTACCAAATATTGGGATAAAGCTACATTTCTAAGCAAGAACTTGGCATTTTAGGACTTCACATGTTATCTCTTCTCATACAATGATGCTGTACAAGAAATACTGAACAAAGAGATATGGAAATTAAAGTGATGTGAAGAGTAAGAAATAAAATAAGGTAAGATAAGATCCCTGGAGGGTGGAGGTGGGTTCCCTACCCACCCTTAGGTGTTGCTACTGCAACAGAAGTTATTTATAAAGCCTTATGGGAAACTTCTGGGTCTCCCTGAGCCTACACCCTGACCTAACCCAAACCCCTTAATTTGCAAGATTTGCTTGCTAAGAATTGTTCTGTTCAGTTAATTGTTGGTCAGTGCCCTATATAAACAGGGAAAGTCTACCTAAATAGCAGTGGAGAGCAAAGCAAAGAAAGAGCCC
>NW_011897082.1:0-2135 GCF_000151845.1 Pteropus vampyrus | reverse complement strand
ATTGTTTTCTTAGAGGCTTCTAGAACAGGGTACCTCTGAAACTGAGACTTGATCTACAAGCTCCACAAAGTTCAAACATTCTTGTAGTCACTGGATGTTTTTGGGTGGGGGAGGGGTTAGTTTTGTTTATGTTTCTGTTTTTGCTATTTCCCAGGACCGCCTGGGCTACAATTATCTTAATATTTGTACCTTTACTAAATTTTCCTTAAAGAAATTTCAGGTCACTAATTAAATGGAAACCCGTCATTATTTGCCTTAAATAAAAGGTGATGTCAAATATAAATAAAATAAAAACAAATAATGCATTAAATTCTAGCCAGAGAAAGAGTTTGAGCTTAGTAAATGTTGGGTTGCTGCTAAGATATAAGGGCAGTAAATAAGACTTGTTCGTTGTGTAATCAAAGGAATGAAACAATTGAAATGGGAAAAAAATATTCTCACTTCGTGAATCAATGTAACGTAATGAAATGTCCAAGTACCCCCCGAAGTCATTTTTTTCTCATACCTCTTAAAAGTAGAGGTATTTATCCCACACTTTAGAAAGTACTGGGACTGTGAGCCTTTCATTTCCTAGAAAGGACTGTGCTCTTTACAAATTAATACATCTTTCTCGTTAGACCAACTAGCAAGGTGGCCAGACTTTAGTTAACCTGAGCCCCCGTCCTCTGGTCTAATCACCTCTGGAGGTTCTAAGAGTTTACAGGGGGAAGGTCTAGGAGCAGAGCTCAGAGAGGTGCTAACAAGGATGGGCCCCTGGATGACATCCCATCACTGTATCTACTCATGTGCTATCCAGTATGACAGCCTCCAGACACACGTGGCTACTGAGTAACCCTTGAAGTAGCACTTGAAAATGGCTACTTCAAATTGAGATGCACTGTCAGTGTAAAATACACACCAGATTTTTGAAGACAGTACCAAAATAATGGAAAATTGCTTCTTAATAATTTTATGCTGAGAACATATTTTGGATATAGTGTGTTAAATAAAATATTAAAACTAAATTCACTTTTTTATTTTTGATTCTTTAATTATTTTATTTTAGACTTACGAAAAGTTGCACCAGTACATAGAATTCCCATATACTCTTCAGCTAGTTTTCTCTCAAGTTAATATTTTATATAACCACAGTACACTGATAAAAACCAAAGAATTAATATTGATACAATGCTATTAACTAGGCTATAATCTGTAATCAAATTTCACCACTTTTCCCACTGACGTCCTTTTTTGGGTTCCAGGTTTCAATCCAAGATATCACATCAAATTTAGTTGTCATGTTTCCTTAGTCTCCTCCAATCTATGACAATTCCTCAGTCTTTCCTTGTCCTTCATGATCTTGACACTTTTGAAGTGTACTTATCTGTTATCTTACAGAATGTTCCTCCTGAATGATGTTTTCTCATGATTGGAATGAGGTTATAGCTTTGAGGCAAGAAAAATCACAACTGAGAAATGTCCTTTTTAGTGCGTCCTATCAGGGAGTTCATGATGTCACTATGTCTTGTTACTGCTGATTTTTACTTTTATTTAACATAGCTACTATAAAAATTTTAATTACCTAAGTAACTCACAGTATTGTATTGGACAGTGCCGGATACCATACATAAAATAATAAGTATGTGACTTAAAAGAGCGTGTTCATAACAGAAATATGTGAATTTAATGATTGGTTTTTCTAGGCCCTTTTGATGCATTTCACCTTTTAAAACTAATAACAACTAACATTTATTGAGAACCTACTCTATGCCAGACTCTTTTGTAAACACTTCCTTCTATTAAATCATTTAATCTCTAAACAACATGATAAGGTAGATGCTGTCATTATGCCTGCTTTGCAGCCAAGGAGCCTGAGCAGCAAAGTTGTTGTTAAGTTGCACAGTCCCTCGGCAAGTTAGGTGGCAGGTCCAGAATTTGAACACAGGGAGAGAATTCCAGAGCCAGAGCTTATAACTGCTATGCTTTTTTTAAGCCACAGCTTCTATTAATTCAAATCCCACAGCTCAAGCTTTATCAACTGTAAACTCTCTGTTTTAACTTTACTCTTTTTCTACATGGCATAGAGTGAGAGAATTGACAAATATTTGAGCTTCTATACACTGCACTAAGAATTTAACACACATTATCTCATTTAA
>NW_011897081.1:4673-7002 GCF_000151845.1 Pteropus vampyrus | reverse complement strand
GAGACTAGGCAATAGGAAAGAGATAACTGGAGAGGTCTATAGTGTCACAGAAGAAAGGGAGCATAAAACCTGCTTTGAAGCAGGGGCGGAGCAGTGGCAGGGCTCAAGGGTGTCACTTAGGTTTCTGACCTGGTCAAAAAGATGGTTGGTGGTGACTTTCTCTGGAGATGGAAATAACAGAAAGAGATGAAGACCGGGAAATCGAAGTTTCGGAGTAGTGGAAGAAAAATAAATCAGTGATGAAAAATTTAAGTGTGAGGCACTGGATGGCCATTCATCTGCAGCAGGCAGTTTGGCATCTGAGCCCAAAACCTAGTGGAAAGGTTCGGACTGGAGTTATAAATTTGTGAATTATCTGCAAGAGGGCAGCAGTTGGGGAAGATAACCTTAGTGTCCGAGTGAGAAGAAAAGTGAAGCCGCAGGAGAGAAGCAGAGGAATGCCACGCTTGAGGTCTGACAGGAAGAGTAGCCCTGAAAAGAGGAAACCTGAGGTGGGTGGCACTGTGGGAGCCAGCTGAGGACAAGCGTCACGCAGGAGTGCTGACCTGGCTTGTAGTGCCACACACTACTGAGCTGTCACCTGAGCCAAGAAATGAGAAGTGTCCTTTGGATATAACAGTGGTGCATTCATCACCATCCTTGGCAAAGCGAGCTACAGTAGAATAGTGGTGACAGAAGCCAGATTGCCTGAGGTTGCAGGATAAACAGGAAATGAGGATGTGGAGATAGGGAGAGCAGATGACTATTTAAAGAAGGTTAGCTAAAGAGAGGAAGAAGGAGATCGCAAAGTAGCTACAGGAGAAGGTGGAATTGAAGAACTTTTTAAGATGGAAGAGAGTTGAGCATGTTTGCTGATGAGAGAGAGCAAACTGAGGTGGGTGGTTAAAGACACAGAAAACTTATTGAACAAGGTCCCTGAAAAGTGGTTGTGGTTTTTTTTGTTTTTGTTTTTGTTTTTTTGTTTTTTGTTTTTTTAAAGATTATTCTGATGACAAACTGAGGTAGAGGACAGGACTTATAAAGGAATAGAGACAATTTGTTCAGTGGAAAGTTTTTTTCACATTTTTTAAGGGTCAGGTCGGGTATAGTCCACAGTAAGTGACACAGGCTAAAAGGGGTCATTTCATTGTGGGCCCCATGAACTTCCTTCACAAGTTTTGTCATTAGAGAGAGAGAAGAATGGGGTCTGTGAAATGTATTATGAATTAAATGCTGATGGTTTAGACAAGGCCACGGTGGTGCCTGTAATACAACATACAATTCTAGAAGTCAGAGCTTCCTTTAAAACACAAGGGCGTATTGTAAACCACTACAGGTAATAAATGAATAAAAATCTTCTATGGTGGAAAGAGATCATCTAGGCAATATACAGTGATAGCTGTAGTTTTAATCCATGCTTCTTGTTATAGTGAAACTTCTGTGATCCAAGAAGAATAATCATAAGAATACATACCAAGTATTGATTGCCTACTGAGTGCTGGGCACAAAGTATATATTATTTTTATATTCTCATAAGAACCTATATGGTAGATTTTATTTTCATTTTGTAGGTAAGTAAAGGCTCAGAGAGAATAAATAAATTTCCACAATCAGTCTACAGCCATGCCACCCTGAACAAGCCTGATCCTGTCTGATCTTGGAAGCTAAGCAGGGTTGGGCCTGGTTAGTACTTGGATGGGAGACCACCTAAGAAGACCAGGTGCTGTAGGCGTAAAAAATAAAAAAATAAGGGATTGTAAGCTGACAAGGTTCTTGCAATCTGTGAGGTCAACGAAGAGTTGCCTCAACTAAAAAAAATTAATTCAAAAAATAACTTCTACATTCAAAGAGCTAGGGAATGGCTGAACTAACACTAGAACTCAGGTTTGTCTATCTCAAGAGTGTGAGTACTTTGCACTGAGCAACATGATATATCCTTCAGAAATATTTAATTTAAAATTATTTTTGCTTCACATTTTCCTCACAGTTGTATGTTGCTATGTAACTGACATAGCTTCTCTAAGACATTCGTGGACGCACATAGGGAAAAATTGATATCGGTGTATCAAGGAAATGGAGGAAAACTGGATCCAGAAATGTAGATATTAATGGGAGGAAAAAAGTTATCTTTAGCATCACATGTTCCTTCAGTTTGTCCATTTAAGTACTTCATTTCTTCATTTAATAAGTACTCTTAAAATTTATATACAGATACATTTTGTCTTGGTATAGCTAAAAGTAATTACACAATTAAATAATTCCAATATGACAAACACTATAAAGGAGAAATCTGGAGACTGGTGAGGGGGGAAGATAAAAGGAAGGATAAAATTCAGTTTAGAAGTCAACT
>NW_011897081.1:0-1883 GCF_000151845.1 Pteropus vampyrus | reverse complement strand
GTAGTTATTTCGTTTCCTCCTCATAAATGTATATTGTTTGTTGGAGGTAGTGAATGTATCATTTTTCAATAGGTTTCTGAACCGTGGGCAATGTACATTAACAAGAGAATCTGGACTCGGACTTGGATTGGATGTGGAAAGTGGAATAAACTTGAGTGGTGCTGGTACATATGTTTGTTTGTTTGTTTTTACCCCATATGATATTATTTCATATGATAGTATTTGTGGGCTTGGGGAATTTTGAAATTTTGGTTATAAGAAAAAGATATGCAGAGATTGTACAGCCTAAATTGTCATAAATATGTGTGTCTCGATCTATTCAGAATCCATTTCTCCTAAGTCCACTCCCTGATTTTCAAAGAGGGGCTTTTCTTCTCCCCCACTCTCATTACAGGTGACTAGGTGAATCTGACTTCACTTTCAGCTCCAGAAGGTCAACATCCACACAGACCTGGCCAATGAGAAATTGTATACCTCTGACTTCAGTGATTGATTCTGGACATCTGAACCACATGTTCATATCGAGGCCAATTAAATCAAAAGCAGTGAGACAGTTCTGGAACTAGGGAAGAGACATTTTACTTCTGTTAGGATTGCGGCATATGGACTATAAGCCTGAAGTTTCTAGCACCTATCATAAATGAAGAACCCACTCGAAAATAGAGCTAAAATAGACAAAATGAGAGTAGAGAGATGTAGAGAGTGAGACTCAGTCCTAGTGATATCATCTGAGACACTTCATCTAGCTGAACCTAAAAACATTCTAGCCTTGAAAATTTCCATTATGTAAGTCAATCCACCCTTTCCATTTTCCCACTTTTTTTGTAGGTGACAATCTAGTTTATGTTGGGTTTATTTCTTTTCCAATTGAAAGAGTTTTTAATCCAAGAGTAATGAGAAGTCATGAAATGGATTTAATCAGGGGAAGGATATGTCAGATTTTGAAGAGCAAGTTTTGATTACCTCTTCTTGAACACCACTAAAACCTTTCTCATTTTATTTCCCCAAAGTAATAAAGAAGAAGAATCAGTTAGATGACTGGTTTTACCTATATTTATACTCAAGGTCTGTAGCAAGACCAAATATAACTGTGATTAAGGGTCATTGTTGGGGAGAAGATAAATGAATATAAATGAATATAAATGAATAGTGTATGTACATCATTTTATTTACTCTTCTGTATTGTCTATTATTGAATTTCCCTTCACTTTGCAAATTCTATCCATGTATACTTTTATACATTTACTAAACCAGTTAGCATTTCATAGAAGAAATTATTAAATTTCTGGCTCATTCTCTAGCTGTGAATTGAGAATTTGAGAAGGTGGTTTTTAGGATTCCTTTTTCTTTTCCAAGATAGAAATTTATTAAGTTTTTTTTTTTCATTAAAAGATGGAGAATAATAGGCCCACCAATTGCCATAACTTTCTGTAGCAAGATTAAAAATGATTTACTAGCATTGATTATATCACATATGAACACATTAATTAAAATTAAGGAGAAATGTTGGGAATTTCCTGGTGAAGTTAGAAGTGTCCTATCTCCCAGTATATTGTATAAACTAAGCTGTTTTTGTTTGTTTAAATTCTTCTTTAATTTTAGCCATTGGGTAAAAGTAAAGTATACAATTTGTAGATCACATTTTTTAAAGAAATTTTATTTCCCTCTACCTTATTTCTTTCTCCCACTGTGGGCTGGATTATGGATATGATGTTAGGAGTGAGTATTGACCGTAGGCCATACATAAAACTTTAGAGGAGGCAGAGCAACAAGGTAGAGCTAACTTAGATCCCTAAATGATCTCCTAGATTGGAGCCACCTACCTACCTTGGACAACACATGAGAAATAAATTCTGTTTTAGCTAATGTATTAAATTTGGGTG
>NW_011897080.1:2381-4612 GCF_000151845.1 Pteropus vampyrus | reverse complement strand
CATCTAATCTGTGTGTTAGGCTTTTAACTTCCCGTTTTTCAGCTATTATAAATAAGGCTGTAGTGAACACGCCCATGAACCTTGGTGCGCATCTCTCATGTTTGTTTCTGCGTGATTCTGTGTGCTGATGGCCGAGTCGTGAAGTCTGGGCAGGGAGCTTCGGACTTACAGAAACACTCGGCACCCAGAATGTTATTGTGGCAGGTGCAAGCCCACGGTGTCCGTTAGCTGTCCCGGAGGGAGACACGGAAAGACATGTCACGGTTTCCAGTTTACTCATGGCTCTTCCTCCCCAGTCTCCAGAGTCATCAGGCTCATGGGATACTAGCCACATCTAGATTGGGCCGGTCACTATTATTTTTCTATCGTTTTTACATTTTATTGAGAAATAACAATATCTGGCCAATACTTTGTTTGGTATTCTTGAGGCCCCAAACAGAGGCACCCTTGTGAAACCCACCTTTGTCCCCATGTCACAAGATCTTCCAAGAGCTCATACTCATGAGAAAAGTTTTCCGAAGGCTCATTTCGAACCATTAGAGCCAGAAACGGAGATCAAGTGCGAAGGCCTTGCTCTGCAAGAGGTCTGTCCTTACTGATTTTATTTTATTTTACTTTATTTTATTTTACTTTGAGCATTTTCAAAAACTAAATTTATTGGGGTGGCATTGGTTAATAAAATTATATAGGTTTCAAGTGTACAATTCAATAATACATCATAAGTATATTGCATTGTGTGTTCCCCACCCAGAGTCAAATTTCCTTCCATCGCCATATATTTGACCCCCTTTGCCTTTCCCTGCCCCTTACTGATTTCTGTATTTGGAACTGGATATATTAATGACAGGGGAGCAGCCCAAACTTTAAAATCGAAACTTTAAACCCAAGTGTAAAACTAGCCTTTGTCACAGTTCCTTTAGAGATTTCAGTTATTCCAGATCCAATTTTCTTTCTGAAAAAGCAAAGCTGTCGTTTATTTTCGATCTCCACCTCTGAGCAGTCTCCCAGTTTCTCGGAGTGCTGAACAAGTAGCCTGGTCCCGGGTCCTCATGCATAACAGACAGCAAAATCTTCAACTACAGAAAGACCATCTGCATTCACGTAGCACCTTTTCGACGACCTTCCTCCCAGAGGTGTCCTCACCTGTGGTCCTCACTACACCACATGTTTGGGGAGAAGGTGAAGGAGAAAGGAGAGGACATGAGAAAAGTAGGAAGGAGGAGGCACATCAAGGCGGCAGCGTGAGCCTCCGACGTAGAGTACGGTGTGGTCTGAAAGAGCATCTTGACTTTCTCTGCCCCCTTCCCGGTTTCTGCGGTAGGGAGGCTGCTGCCACCCCTCTGCGTACAGAGCACAGTTCAGGCTGGCGCTCGGGGGTCAGAGGAATCATTCGCAATCTGTAAGGAGGTTTAGACGCTGATGCTGAGGGTCGCCACTGTCAAGTGAAGCCCCCTTTCCGCCCCACGATAAAACACACAAGAGAAAAGGCTTCAGTTTCTCGCATTGTCTCCATAAGAAGGGAAATCCTCAGAGTCGTGTTTGAATCTGTCAGTAGAGCCGTTAGGGGTGAGCGGAAGAAACGCTCCGTGAAGCTGTTCTCCTGGTTGAGTCCAGCGTGGCAGAAAGCAACTGGTGGCCGTGTATTTTAATGATGTGGATGCCGGGCCCCTGCGGGTACCGAGTGCTTTGCCCAGGTTTGGATGTGGCTCTTCATCCTGTAGGCAGGTAAGGATGAGGGGCGAGTGTACACACCGATGCATTAGAGGAGACGAGGAAGAAAAATGAGAAATGGGACCATGTCTCATTTCCATGTCTCAAAGGACAAAGACCAGGCAGGCTCGATACTTTCCTTCCATTACAACTTGCCTCCTGCTGTTGGGGCCCCTGGTCTTGAACCGGAAGAGGAGTGGGCAAGACAGTAAAGACCACTGTAAGGGTCTGCGCCTCCCGCGCCCCATCCCACAGGCTCTGTCGGTGGGGACAGGAGCCCCCGACCCAGCGAGCATGAGCCTCGCAGAAGCAGCACTGTGAGACGCCGTCACCGCCACAGTTCTCGCGGCCCTGAGTACCTTTCTCACCGTCTCCTGCTGCCCTTGGCCTGTATGAAGCCCCGTTCATGCCCCAGCACAGCCTGGTGCCCCGTGTTTACTCAGCCAGCAAGAACTCATCGAAGGAGAGAGCAGAGTGTAGGGTTTCAGGACGGATCTGGGTGCCACGTGGCCCGGCTTCGA
>NW_011897080.1:0-1113 GCF_000151845.1 Pteropus vampyrus | reverse complement strand
GACCGGTTGAGAATATCATGCTAAGCGAAATAAGTTAGATGGAAAAAAGTTGAGAACTGTATGATTTCACTCATGTGGGAAATCAAACTGAAAACGATAAATGAACAAGACAGACAAACAAAAACTCAGAGGCACAGACGACAGTTTAGTGGGTGCTGGAGGGAAAGGGGATCAAATATAGGATGACAGAAGGAGATTTGACTTTGGGTGGTGAACACAATGCGATAGACAGATGACGTATTACAGAATCGTATGCTTGATATCTATACAATTTTATGAACCAATGTCACCCCAATAAATGTTAAAAAAGAAAATTAAAAAAGAAAAAAAAATTCTGAGAATAGAATGGAAGATCAGTAACTTTTATGTGTCTAACACAGATATATAAATGCTCTTATCTTAAAAGTGAAAATTTTTGTTAAGAATTTGGAAAATGCACAAATATATAAAGAAAAAAATAACCATGTGCAATCTCACCGCTCAAAAATTAGTTCCCATTTCTTCGTATTTCCTTGATCATTGTCTGTGCGCATGTATGTACGTTTTTACCAAACATAGAGCAGGTCAGTCACATTGGACAGTTTCACGGCCTCCATTTTTTTCTTAATACACAAGCATTTCCCCGTGTTAGTAAATGTTTTTCTTAATATGACTTTTAGCGGGTGCCTAATACTTCATGCCACAGATCTGCTCCAGTTTATCTAATCGGCCCCTGCTATGGGTCTTTAAAATATTATTTGTTTTTACTGTCACAGATAGTATGCAGTGAATATTCTTTAACAATGTATGAGCTAATTCATCTACCATTTAAGCACTTTTTAAATGGAGCAGCTTTTCCACTTGATTTAGAGATGGAGGAAGACCCACTGACTCTTTTAAAAGCTCGGCCACTACATAGTGCGTGATGAAATGAACAGCCTATAATAGTCCGGTGTCAGCACAGAGAGAAGATTCTGAGTTCCTCGGCAGAAGAGGAAAATAACCCCCAAGATATTTGCATTCCAAAGAAAAAGCCAAATTGTATGTACTTTATAAATAATTTAGAACGAAAATCTGAGACGTGTCACTTGGGGTTTTGCGCTGTGCATTGTAGGGCTGTCTTCTTGCTGGTCC
>NW_011897079.1:1840-2174 GCF_000151845.1 Pteropus vampyrus | reverse complement strand
CATCCTAGTGATATATCAACTGTTATTTATAGAACACATACTATGGGACAGTCATTGATATGTAACTTTACCTTTATTGTATCATTTAATCCCCAAAACTCTACATGAAAGTATTCATCTCCTTATTTTATGTATGAAGAAATTGAATTACAGAGATATTGAGCAACTTGCCAAAGCTCACACAGCTTTCAACTGGTAAAGCAAGGATTCAAACCCAGGCAGCCTAATTCTTATGTCCGTGCTCCTAACCATTGTGCTGAGCTGTCTCCTCTTAGATGTCCGGAGGAAGCATTTTCTGAATGCAGAGCACAATAGTCAGCCCAGAAAATGATAA
>NW_011897079.1:0-1790 GCF_000151845.1 Pteropus vampyrus | reverse complement strand
TGCTCCTAACCATTGTGCTGAGCTGTCTCCTCTTAGATGTCCGGAGGAAGCATTTTCTGAATGCAGAGCACAATAGTCAGCCCAGAAAATGATAATTGTGTTTACCATATGCCTTCTACTGCTAAATATTTCTCTTAACTACTGTGAGAAATGGTGCTGCCATGAGATAATAACATAAAACACTTAGCATAGTGCCTAAAACATAGCAAGTAATTAATAAATGTGGTTATTATGATACTATTCTGTCTAATTATTAAATTATTAGATTGAAGTAATACAAACAAAACTATCAGATAAAAATGGTAGGTATTTTTGGAGGTGTCAGATATTGGACCAAGACCAATCTATTGAGACAGAAGGTAATTAGTGATTGCCTAGATTTGAGGGGATTGAGAGTGACTGCTAAAGGGTATGAGTTTTCTTTGGGGCGATGACGAAAATGTGGTGATTGTAGTGATGCTTGCATAACACTGTGAATACACTACAACTCACTGACTTGTACATTTTAAATGGGTGAAATGTATACAAATAAATAAAGCTGCAACAAGAAAAAAGTGGTGCCACACGAGAAATCAGTATGAGTTTTTGTTTTTCCTAATGTGTTATTTTAGCCTCACGATGGAGTATAGTCCTGGTGTTATTCCACAGGAACCTTAGTAGGTATCTTGTTACCACCACTGTCACCTGCCTCGTTAGCCATAGTCCTGAATTCTTGACTTGCTCTCAGATATTGGAACTAGCATAATGCATGTATTTAAATTCAGCCACATCTGTGATGTTTTTGTATGAAAATATCCCTGGATTTCTGGGTTCCCCAAGCACCAGAAAATTTCCCAATTTGGGCAGAGAATAGAGCCCAAGGCATCCTAATAAAAAAGACAGAATCACTGATGGACTAAGCCTAAGTAACTCTCAAAGATGAAGACGAAATGCCTATGGGAAGTGTGTACACACTATTTCACTGTATCGATGAGTCTGAAATTTTCCATTTCAATGAACCAACTTATTTTATTCAATGTAGTTGATTTTCTGAATCAATATTAATATTATTGATCTTAATACCTAGGCAGAGGCCCTAATAATTCCTACGTACAAGTTCTCAATGGTAAACATAAGAGTCTAAAATTCAAAATACCAGCTGACCCAGATTATGCTTTCTATTAGAACAAAATGTTCTTTCAAAAGAGCTTAAAGAAACCTTATGAAAGTGTTTTCCAAATATGAATATATCAAAGAATTGCCGTTACCTATAATACAATGCAATGTTTTCTATTTTGAATTGAACTTTTAAGGAATTACCTTATGCCAAATCTGTAACATCAATCAATTTGTATTCATGAACTTCTTAATCAAACATCTATCAACTCCGAAAAAGTTGCTATGTTTGATGCATTAAATAGATCACATGTCAAGGTTTCTACTAAAATGCACAATGCTTAATATATGTTAGTTTCTTTTGCTGTGATAGCTGTTGTCATGGAAACATGAGGAATAAAAGTCATGGGTGCCTGCTCTTTAAGTTTGCTATTTCCTTGGGGAAACAGGAGTGGGTTAATAACACAAGCAAAAGATACAGTTCTGGATCAAAAAAAAAAAAGGTTGTTTCTATTTCTACTGTATAACATTCTTCATTTTTATTTTATTATTGTAATAAATGTTAATAGTTATTTTTTTCTCAGATTCTATATTGTATCTTTCTCAAACATAATGTCATTTCATCATTACTACCAGACTTTGGGGGGTGATTTCACATTTTATGGATAAGAAAACAGGATGATAGAAAGCAGTGT
>NW_011897078.1:5113-5569 GCF_000151845.1 Pteropus vampyrus | reverse complement strand
TGACATCATCGAGCATACCACATGTGTAAGTGAAAGTCCCAGGAGAGGAGAGAAAGAAAGGGGCAAAAAGAATATTTGAAAGAAAAATAGCCCACACTTCCTAAATTCAATGAAAAATTTTAATCTATATATCCAAGAGGATAAAATATAAATAGGATACACTCAAAGAGAGCTCCACCTAGACACATCATAAAATGTTGAACAAAGACAAAGAGAATCCTGAAAGGAGCAAGAGGAAAGTGACTCAACACATATAAAGGATCCTCGATAACAATAATAGCTGATTTCTCATCAGAAATTATGGAACTCAAAAGGCAGTGGCATGACATTTTCAAAGTGCTGAAAAGGACTGTCACCTAATAATTCTGTACCCAACAAAATGATCCTTCAAAAAAAGAGGCTGTAACATCATTCACTTGCTTTGGAAAAGTTTGGCAGTTCCTCAAAAGTCGAACA
>NW_011897078.1:0-2328 GCF_000151845.1 Pteropus vampyrus | reverse complement strand
ATTACCAAAAAAGTACATATATTGACTATACCATTTCAAATTACATGTACCCTTTTTACACTCTTGCCAAAATATATTTCACCCTCTATGTTGGTCAGATTCTTTCACATGCCGAGGGGTAGAAACAAAATTCAAACTATCCTTAGCAGAAGAGAAAATTTAATGACCTCAGATAACTGGGGAAGACAGCATACATGTGATCTCAGGTAGGACTGGATCTAGGAGCTCAGTGCCACCTGGACTTTCTATTTCATCATCAAATATGCTTTTCTTTGTTCACCACTGCATTCCCAACACCTAGGCCAGTAACTGTCACAAAGTATGGATGTGTGTGTGTGTGTGTGTGTGTGTGTGTGTGTGTGTGTGTGTGTGTGTGTCTGTGTGAAATAAATATATGAGTTCTTCTCTAATGTCCTCAGGCTTCTTTATAGTCAAAGCTTGGATTATACAACAAAGTTATTGACCCCAGAAGCCATAAGCAATTCGTTTTCTATTTGTCCTATGTGTTTTTTGTACCTTTTTCTTCTTTTCCTATCTTCCTTTGCTTTTTTGTATATTTGAAAACTATTATTTGAGAACTCCTTTCTTGAATTCTTAGGTATAACTCTTTGTTGTGTTTTTAGTGGTTTTTTTAGGGTTTATAGTAGACATATTTAAGTCTATCTTCAAGTGATATTTTACCATTTCATGTAGTCTAAGAACTTGACAATGTTAAACATTTTCCTCTCCTAGTCTTTGTGTTATTGTCTTACATATTACTTCTACTTATCTTATAAACCCCATAATACACTGTTATATTTTTGCTTTAAACAGGTGTTTTAAAGATTTCAAATAATAATAAAAAAATCTTTACATTTACCAGCCTAATTATTTCCAGTAATTTTCACTCCTTTTTGCAGATTTAGATTTCCATCTGATAAAATTTCCCTTCTGCCTAAAAGACTTCCCTGAACATTTCTTATAGTATTGGTGTTATAGTCTGCTGGTAATGGATTCTTTCAGCTTCTGTGTATTTGAAAAGTTGTTATTTTGCCTTCATTTTTGGAAGGTATTTTTGCAAAGAATTCTGCTTTTACAGTTTTTATCCTTCAGTACTTGAAGATATTGTTCCACTGTTTAATTGCATGCATTTTTCCAACAGAAATGTATTTTCATCCTTATCTTTGTATGTGTTGTTGCTTTTTTTTTTTTCCTCTGACTGCTTTTAAGATATTTTTTCCTTATCCTTGGTTTTAAGCAATTTGATTTAATACACATTGGGTATAATTTTCTTTATATATATTGTACTTGGGATTTGCTGAACTTCTTGGATCTAAGGGTTCATAGTTTCATTGAATTGGGAAATTTGGGGGCCATTTTTTCTTCAAATGCTTTTCCTGTCTTCCTTTCTTCAGAGACTGCAATCACACGAACATTTGGCTGCTTGATTTTGTCCCATATTTCACTCTTTCTGCTCATTTTTATGAGTCTATCTCTCACTATGTTACATTTTGGGTTTTTCTATTGCTGTGCCTTCAGGTCGACTAATCTATGTCTAATCTGCCATTACTACCACCCGGTGCATTTTTCGCCTGAGACATTAAAATTTTCATATCTAAAAGTTTAATTTGGACATCTTTTATATCTTCTATTTCTCTACTAATGTTTAATATGTCCTCTAATTTCTTGAACATATGGAATACAGGTATTATAAGTGTTTTAATGTTATTGTTTACTAATTCTATCATGTATGTCATTTCTTTGTCATTTCTGAGTGCCTACATTACCTGAAAGTTTAGACCCAAATCCAGGCTAGCCTGAATTTTATAAGAGAAAACAGGTGGATAAAAAGTCTCCTTTTGCCCTCTGCTGGAAGACTCAGGAAGAAATCCTACTAGAGATGGTCCCTAGGCTCATTAAACTGGCAGCTTCAATGGAGACACAAATAGAATGGGGAGAAGACGTAGCGAGGGCCTCTGAAAACTAACTAGATGAATGCATGTAGTTTCCTCCTTTGATAAACCAAAATGCATATATCTGAGTTGAGTCTTCCGATGTTTATACATATACTTGGAACAACCTCAAAAATCATCTGGGGACTTTGTCAACCACACAAATTATGACCTGTGAGCCCAATTCAGTCACGTCCATTTGCTTAAGTATTGTCTAAGACAATTTTAATGCTACAACGGCAAAGTTGAATGATTAGAACAAAAATGATATTGTACTCAAAACCAAAAATATATAGTATATAGTTCTTTATATAGAAAAGTTTGCTGACCTCTTATCTAGACCAGTGGTTTTCTCCCCTTTCCGTTTTAAAGATGGAGCAACGCTATAGGAGTGATC
>NW_011897077.1:0-5465 GCF_000151845.1 Pteropus vampyrus | reverse complement strand
AGGGAAAAAACACACAGATTGGGTTTTTAAGCCTCTGACACTTACTGGTTGTGAGATTTGGGGCAATTTATTAACTTCTCAAGACTCAGTTTTCTCACCTGAAAAATGGAGATAATTACTCCTAACTCAAAGAGGTTTGGGGAGGAATAAATGAAGGGATGGAAGTGAATGGCCCACCTACCAGTATAGGCACCCAATGATTGATGGCTGTCTCTTGCCCTCTCAGGGAGAAGTATATCTCTTCTTTGTCAAGGCCCCCACTGCCCCGGTGCTTTTGACCTTGCCCTGTCCACCTCGTCTGGACACTGTTCCCTTTCTTTTTTTTCCCTGCTCTCTCCTTTGTCCCCACCCCTTAAGCTCAACTCTCAAGGTGTCATCCTCTTTCCCTCTCCTTCTCTTGGCAGCAAATTTCTTAAAGAAGAATCTCATACTAACACAGTCTCCCTGTGTCCTACAGTGCCCTTCAACCTGGAGTCCCAGCCCAGCCGCTCCCTGCTCCAGCATCCTCTCCTTGCCCACTTGCCAAGCCCAATAGCTTGTCCCATGTTCTCCTTCTCCTCTGAGGCTTTTCATACCAGTGACTATTTCCTCTGCCCCCAAACTCCTTGCCCCTCAGGCTTCCAGGGACCCAAAACCTCCTGGATAGCTTGTTCCCCTTTCATGGTCCACATGGTCTCTTTTGCTGGCTCCAAAATCTTTCTTGACCCTTTGCCTGCCCCTGCTATCTATCTCATGACTTCGGCCTCCTGCCCTAGGCAGCTGCAGAGGGGAGGAGAGTGCTGTCCTCATGGAATGCAGCCATGTGCTCCCATGCTTCACTTGCTGCTGAGAACATTATCACTTACATTTGTACAGATCGAGTTTTTGCTTTTCCTCTGACTGTTTAACAAGCACTTTCCACACCAGCCACGTGACAGAGATAGAGGCAGTATCCTACCCTCTAACAGACGTAGAAACTGGACCCCAGTATGTGGTAGAGCTTCCTCTGAGTCCAATGCTCTTTACCTGCATGCGGGGAATCCACAGCTCAAGGACAGGGACAGGGCCGCTCTAGCCTTTTACCCACCCCAGAATGCCTGACGGATAAATTCCAGCAGATGTCTCAGATGCCCTGCTTTCCCAGTCACCTGTCCAGCAGCTCCCAGTCTTCCCCGCCCCAGTGGTCTCGGAACTCCTTAGTGTTCATGCCCCCAACCCTGTCCAGGTCTGACTTGTAGATGCCAAGCAGTCCGAATCCATTTACCTCCCAGTAGCCTGCGGACAGACAAGAAGCACCAGGTGAGGTGGGCCGAGGGCCAGGAAGAAGGAATAAAGAAGGCTTCCGGGCTGCATTCCTAGAGCCTTTACTGAATGACAGAGGATAGGGATGTGTGCAGCTGAAAACTGTCTCATCTGGCCAAACCCCTTGCCTGTTTTGAGGGGAAGCTTCCTGAGCTAAGGTTCAGGGTCCAGTGAAAGCAATGAAAGCAACAGTCTTACCAGGGAGTGCCTAAGGGCTGGTGATAGGATCTACAACAAGATCTGACAATAGTAGCCACTCAAGGCACAGCCAAGGGTCGGTTGGTTTCCTTGTCCATTTCCCTCTCCAGAGTCAGGGAGCCTATCTTTCCATCTTTGTATCCTCCTAGGGCACAGAGTCTGGCACATGGTAAATGCTTAATAAATGTTTGATGAATGAATGAAGGGGAAGGTGGGGCAGGCAGTGTTCATCATTGCTGCTGTTATGGCTAAAGCACAGTCCTCAGGGGACTTCTCTGGAATGTCCAGGTGAGCAGAGGGGCAGCAGGGCAGCAGGGCAGCGTGGGAAGAGTAACGCTGCTGTCATAGACAGAACTATTTCCAGCTCTGGGGTTAAGAACCAAGGCCAAAGAGGTCTTTCCTACCCTCCTTCACTCAGGACAGGGCTCACCTTCAGGCCACTGGGGGGTGGCCCCACAGTGCAGCCTCATCACCATGGGGGCAAAGGCCATCTTGCCCTCCACACAGTGTTTCCGGATGGCATCGATGACTCCAGCTGGGAAGTGAATGTGGAGGTCGCAGAGGAAGACGATGCTGTGTGGGTCCTGAGGACAGATGTGAGAATATTAACAGACCCTCTAGACCAGGGTGGAGGCCAGGCTGCTCTCTGGGACAATTCTCTCTTTCCCAACCGAATGACAAACTTCCACAAAACAAACTGTTGGGTAGATATCCATGGTGCTGGGTATCAAGCACAGTTCTTACAATCAGAGAGTGGATTTTGACTCCTGCCCCTACTCTTTATGGACTCCAAGGTCTCTGGACAAATGCTCCACTGTCCTTTGTTTGGTCCCACCCTGACACTGGCCCTGTAGCCTAGCACAGAGGACCGCCCCATGCCCGCCCCACCCCCGTCTCCTTACTCCTTCCTCCCCGAGGAGCTGACAGCCTTACACGTCCCAAATGTCTCTTGACCTCTTCACCAGTCCTCTTTACCAGACTTTTCTCTCGCAAGCCTTAGCTTCTATCACATCTCCCAGACCCCTCCCAGCCCACTTACCTTCACCAGGTCTATGCCAGCCTGAAGGCCAGCTGAGCGCTCGAAGTTTCCACTCAGTTTCATGTACTGGTAGCTGCAGTGAGAGGAAAGAAGAGAGGGGCTGAGCCTTAGGACTTGGCTGTGGCAGTGCCCTAAGGAAGCTAGTGGGCAGAAGGTAGAGATGATGTGTGTTCCTAGGATGGGATTATGGCCAGATGAGTTGTCTGGAAAAAGCCAGAGCCCGGGAACTTGGAAAGCTGAATGAGACTTCTGGCTTTGCCCCAGACCTAGTAGTCCTGGGACTACTAGGAAGAGGGGTGGGGTGAGGTTCAGCCTGCACTCCAGCCAGGGAACCTCCTCACCTCCGCAGCTTGGACCTTTTTAGGGCCATCTCGACATCCATGTCCTCACTGCTATAGTCAGTGATGATGATGTTGAAGTGTGGGTCGCCGGTGACCTGGAACAGCTTTTCCATGTCTCTGATGAACTGCTGCACCCAGCGCGCCTGGTTCTTCACTATCAGAGTGGGGCAGACAGAGGGGAAAAGGCACAGGTAACACAAAGACAGGCACCTCCACTCCTGGGCCTCGCATGAGTCAGGAGTCCCAACAGACCTCTGCTTAGAGGTAATGCAACCATTAGCAATGCAGTACGAAGACAGAAGGCAGAGGAAACCACACTGGTTAAAAGGGCCTCTACATCCTGCCCCTGCATGGCCTCCCAGGCAGCGCCTCATAAGAAGGCCCTGGGCTGGGGCTCGTCATCAGTTCTCTCATAGGAACCCCATCACGCTCTAACATAAAACCTTGCAATCCGTCCGTCTTATTATCATTCTTTATTTTTTGTCCTATCTCATTGTCGTTCTCTTGTCTGTTACATGGTCCCCTTTCTCATAAAAAATCGCTAACCCAGTCTATTAAGTCATATTTCCCCAGAATAGTTGTAAACCCTAGGAACTCCTCAGATAATTATCACACCCAAACCTGAAAGCTGGTACCACAGGAAGAACAACTGGCCTCAAGTCAGTATCTATTCCTGGCTCTAGTGCTTGCTAGCTTTGTAAACTTAGACTGGAGACTTTTCTCTCGTAAGCCTTAGCTTCTTGACTGTAGAGTGGCCACTCTCACAAGTTCCTGCGAGACAAAATTAGTGAGCAGAGGCCTGGGTGCTCGTGATTACTATTGGGCCCCTGCTCTGCTGACAGTGCCCAGGTTCTGCTGGAGGCTCACCAGGCACGATGAAGTGGACCACGGCTCGGTGATTCCAGGAGAAGCCCTGGGGCCAGCACAGCTTGGGCTCTGGGGCTTGGACATTCAGGACACGTCTCCGGCGGTTGTGTGGACCCCAAACCAGGCCCTGCAGATTCCGGGCCTCAGCCTCTTCCCCACCAGCTGGATCGATGCCCTGCCAGCCTCGCGCGGACACATACTCAGAGAGGCGCACCAGCCGTTGGCCTTGCTCCAGCAGCTCAAGCTCCAGGAGGTAGCGACCCCCACGCAGCTGGTCCTGACGCTTCTCCACATTCACAATGCGTCGTAGCTGGTATCTCCTATGGCAGAAAGGGTGTGGGACTTGAGTAATTCCTTCTCCCACTGTAGGAGTTGAATGGTGTGGTAGAGGCCTACAAGGACAGTTGTCAGGGGCCCCTGTCTTTCATGCTAGCTTTGCCACTGGCTAAGAGGCTTGTGCAAGATGCTTAACCTCTCCAGGGTTCACTGCCTCCATCTTTAAAAATGCACCTATTAAAAAAATGCACCTGTTGAGCTGGGATGATCTTTAAACTCTTTTATAGCTCTGAGATCCTATATAGGCTAAATGAATTTCCTCTAGAAGTTGACCTTCATTGATAAAATGCTCTGCTCAATCAATAGTACATAATACACAATGGATTGTTAGATAAATGTTGATTGGTTAGCTCAACATCATTAGTCTCTAGGGAAAATGCAAATCAAAACCACATGTGAGTCTACGGCCATGCCACCCTGAATGTGCCCAATCCCGTCTGATCTCAGAAGCTAAGCAGGGTCGGGCCTGGTTAGTACTTGGGTGGGAGACCGCCTAGAAGACAGAGTACTGTAGATGTAAAAAACACATGTGATACCATTTTAAACCCATTAGGATGGCTATTAAAAAAAACAAACAAACAAGTGTTGACAAGGATGTAGAGAAATTGGAACCTTAATACACTGCTGATGAGAATGTAAAATGGTGCAGCTGATTTGGTAGAGAGATTGGCAGGTCCTCAAAATGTTAAACATAGAGTTACCATGTGACCCAGCAATTCTACTCCTAGGTGTATAGCCAAGAGAATTGAAAACATGTTCATACAAAAACTTGTACACGAATGTTCATAGCAGCATTGTATTCATAAGAGCCAAAGAGTAGAAACCCAAATGTTAATCAACTGATGACTGAATACACAATATGTGGTATATACGTACAATGGAATATTATGCAGCAATACAAAGGACTGGAATATGCTGTATGTTCTACAGTATG
Organism: Pteropus vampyrus; assembly: GCF_000151845.1. Lineage (NCBI taxonomy): Eukaryota > Metazoa > Chordata > Mammalia > Chiroptera > Pteropodidae > Pteropus > Pteropus vampyrus. The sequence continues at coordinate 469 of NW_011897077.1, read as the reverse complement.
AGCCTCGAAAACATTTTGCTAAGGAAAAGAAGCCAGGCACAAAAGGCCACATATTATATAATTCCATATATATGAAATGTCTAGAGTAGATACATCTATAGTGATGGAAAATAGAGTAGTGTTTGCCAGGGGCTGGGGGAATGGCAGTTAACCACCATTAGGTACAGGGATTCTTTCAAAAGTGATGAAAATGTTCTAGAATCCGACAGTGGGCCCTTCTGGCCCATATCTAGAATCTTAATTTGTCTCTGTTAGCCTCAGTTTTGTCTGATCCGTCTCTTTACTAGCTCCTTCCCTGAGAGAGGGGACCGTATTTGCCAAGCCCTCTTCTTGGGCCACACACCTGGGCATTTCAAAACCTTGCCTGATGGTGAGACAAAGACCTGACTGGTCCAGGTCACCTTCAGGGGCAGGACCCCCAAAACTTGTCCTTCCTAGGAGCCTGCAGCAGGGGAACCTGCTACAGCCC
>NW_011897076.1:0-3952 GCF_000151845.1 Pteropus vampyrus | reverse complement strand
AGTAGGAAATCCTCCATACCATCCCCACCCCCAACCCCCCGATGCCACCAAAGAACAGGTAGAAACAAAAGCTATCTGCCACTGGAAGAGGGGAAGAAAATCTGTTTAGGCCCAGGATCCTACACTGATACAAAGCAAAGTTCTGCAACTATTGGAAGTGAGACAAGAAAGTTGCTGCCACCAAAGATCCATCACAAATACAAAACAAAGTTCATTGCCAGTGGGCAGAAAGGCTGAGCAAGCCTTAGCACTGAGGCCCAGGCACACAGAGCTTATCTATCACTGAAAACGGAGCAGGCGAATCGAGAAACCCCACGTTCCCACCATAATTACTATACCAAGTAACAAGCAATAACAGTATAGTGCTCGGAGTGGGAGGTATGGGAGAGAAGACAAGAGAGAGCCTATTTGCGGCGCAAGTATGCAGGGTCCACTAAAAACTGAGGGTAGAGCAGGAGAACAAAGAAAGTCCCTTTTTCACTCCAGATTTCACACTAAGTACAGGTATCAGTAACTCAATGATGAAGTCTGTGTTGTACTGAAGGTAAGTCAGCAATAATAAGCCTAGTGAAACTACCAGCTAACCTGACCAAAGAAGGAGCATGTCCATTTCCAGGCATAATTACCTTTTACCTTAGTCTCTGCTGTTCTTTCATAAATTTCTGGCATTCGATTAAAACAATTATGAGACACAGAAAGCAAATAAAAACAAATCATTGTCAAGAGTTAAAGTCAACCACAGAAGTAGAACCAGAGATGCCTCAGATTTAAAACTATCAGATAGAAACTTTAAAGTAATTATGATTAATACATTAAAGTTACTAATAGACTCAATAGACAGCTTGATGAAACAGACAAAGAATTTTAGCAAAGAGATGGAACACAGAAAAAACACTCAAATAGAAATTCTAGAAATAAAAAAACATAGTATCAGAATGTTTTCAATGGCTTATTAGGCAACTGGGCATAGCAAAGGAAAGAACCAATGAATTTGAAGATAAATCAACAGAAATTATCCAAACTGAAACAAAAAGTGAAAATGGAGTGGGGGAAAAAAAAACAAATAACAACAAAAACAAAAACCCAGAGTATTTGAGAGCTCTAGCAACAAAATCAAATGGTCTAATATAGATGTAATTGGAGTACCAGAAAGAGAAGGAAGAATGGGTTGACAGAAATATTTGCAGAGATAATAGCTGAGAATTTTCTCAAAATTAATATTAGAGAACAAACAAATTTATGAAGCTCAGAGAATCTCAAGTGGGGGGGGGGAAGAAATAACACCTGATCACATTATAGTCAAACTGCTGAAAACCACAGATAAGAAAAAGTCTTGAAGACAGTCAGGGAAAAAAAAAGCATTGCATGCAGAGAGTAAAAATATAATGACAACGGACGGTCAGAAAGCATGAAATGAAGCTAAAATACAATAGAGTAATATCTTTAAAAAACAAAAACACCAACAAACGTCAACCCATAATTCCAGAATTCTATACCGGTGAAATATCAAAATTGAGGTGAGACGTGAAGGACTTCTGGAATGATGGAGTAGGAGCTCAACTGACTCTCCAGCAAAACAATTTAACTGGTGAAAAATAATTTTTATTTAGTCTCTGGAAATTGTCCTAAGGGTATTTGGCAAATGGAGAAATATTCATTCAAGAAAATCTACCAAACATCAGTAAAAATAGCAGTATTTGAACCACAGTGTACTCCACTACCGCTCAAATGAAAGGGAGCTTCATCTTCCCCCAGCTCCCAGGCTGAGGCTACACTTCATCCCAGGAGGAACAGGCTCCTGATGTTTCCTTTCTACTCCAAGCAGACATGGCTAACAGTATTGGGTCTCTCATCCTCCAGCTAGCTCCCCACTCATAGGGCAGAAGCTCTTTTCCAGGTACAGAAGGGCAAAAATACCGGGGCCCCAAACACCCCACCCCAGCTCACTCATAGGGTGGAGTTTCTACCCCTGAATGGGGCAAGCTGAGAAGATCAGGGGCTGCCAATACTTCCCTCCTCCCACCTCAGTGCATACTCATACAGCAGGGGTGTCATTCCAGGGAAAGTGGGTCGTCACACCCAAAATAGTGGATTAGTACAAAGATGCTGCCTGGAAGAAAGGCAGGCTGTACAGATGAAAAGCTTTGCATCTCAGCCTAAGGAGACTGACTTAATCTGGAACTGAGAGTGAAGAGTTCCATGCCTAAGGGCACGGTAGAAAAACAATACAGATTTTAGTGGGGAGTAATTAAAAGGTGGCTGGTAACTAACTCCTTGAGTGGCCAGAAGTTTAATAGAATCCAAGAGAGAGGTAGCCAAGAAGTGTCCTGGGATCAGAGTCAACCCTGGGTGTCAGGAAGGTTATGCACACACACTAGACTGTCCCCACTCAGCAAGGATCAGAGCAGCACGTTGGGCAAACTTGAAAGCATTTCCCACACCTCACAAACACTCAACCACCCAGGGCAGAAGCCTCGTTTAATGCAATCTCTGCCCAAACGGTGACTGTAAAATAAGCTGCTCAGACTAGGTCAGCTCTTAGGAAGCCGGGCTTAGCCACAACACCATGGTCTTCTCTGGCAGGTCTCCAGACTGGAGACCGATCGTACCTGCCAAAGGCTGCATCCTCTGAAAAAAGACAGATAACATTAGAAATAAGAGGCTTATTTCTCCCTGTTAAAAATAAGGGAAGAGATGACCTACCTTTCTTTTTACTCAGGTCATCCACTTTAGAAAACTTACTGTAAATACATTCTCCTTGAAATGTATATAAATCCTTTTGAAGACTAGCTGAGCCTTTTTCATCTTTATAACCCAGGAATGTCTTCCTCAAGGACATGGGAGCCATGTCTTTGAAATGTAATCTTCAAGGCAGATAGCATCTCTATCTCCCAGTTTTTATGGGAAGGTAGCAGCCGAACTTTGGTGGGGTGTTGTTACAAGTTGCAACACTATACCTCCTGTCTTCAAGAGATGAGAGGTTTGTTTTCCTTCTCGATAAGACACATTTGCTAACTTAGATGTTCAGTCACCCCACTTACCAGGTGAAGCTAGCATGGACCATGTGTGACAACAGGTGCTGTCAAGTCCTCTCACTTGACTAGTTATTGTTTATCTTAATAACATATCACATATATGTAATGGATTGTATCTGTTTGCCTGTATAAAGGGTGAGATTTCTTTCTGTCTTTGTAATCTCTCGGGACTGCCCGTGATGTGCATCACATTCTGGTTTAATGCTTATTCAATAACAAAATTGTTTCGTTCTCTTCTACCTTAATGGAGAGGTTTTCTGGGTTGGGAGAAGATTTTGTTTTTAATTATATTTCCCCAATACCTCTGAGGAGCAATCAGAGGAGGAACCTCCAAGCCACTAGCTCCCAGCCGGAAAGGTTCAACAACAAGACAGTAAACCCCCCAAACTGTACAGCCGTCTCCAAGCCACACACACATTTAGCAAAAGTTAAAAATTTAATTGGCTAAGGAGGCTTAAGCTCAACCTTAACCAACTTTGTTTTTCTTTTTCAAGATTGTTTTCCTTATTCTGAGCCCTTTGAATTTCTAAAAGAGATTTTGAATACAACCTAAGCAAATCACCTTTTAAAGGATGGTCTTCTAACCAACCTAATAGAGTATCTGCAAACCCCACAATCTGTAGGGTAACTTTTAAAATACTTTAAAAAACTACTTGCTCTGCTTGTGAATAAAAAAGCAGTTACGCTCTCAGTAAGCTCTCTCTTTCTTCATCTCCTACTCAAAGCTTTTCCATTTGTTAAGATTCAGTTCGCATTCTATCTGACCACTCCAGGTCACATTACCGTCGTTCCCTAAACCTAGGTCCCATGTACTTAAGACAGCAGAACACTTATTTACATGTGGTTTTATTCTCAAATTGTGGCAGCAAAACTGTAAACTCTTCAAAGGTAGAGACAATGTCAATTTTTTTAAATTT
>NW_011897075.1:3690-4428 GCF_000151845.1 Pteropus vampyrus | reverse complement strand
TTTGGGGGGACACTCTTCCACCCACCATAGTGACTTTCGCTTAAATGTGGGCGGAGCCGTGGAGTAGAGGTTTGTGGGGTTTGGAGTCAAAAAGATAGATGAAAGTTTAGGCTCTCTGTGGTTTTAGACGTATCCATATCTCCGGATAACCGTCTAGGGACAGGAAGTAGACATTTAATTTTTATTTCGGTTTCGTTTGCATTTATGTAACAGAGATGTGATAAATGCTATCCAAATACGGCCGGTTTGAGGGTCAAATTAAAAGTCGGTTTCGCAACTATCAAAGAGCGTTGTACAGGGCAGACAAGCAGTGATGCTGAGGCACTAAAATGACTAAGACCCGTGACAGGAGGTTTTATGTCACTTTGGAACACAAGCCATATCGTGCATTTGAGGGCCTATGCAATGTTCATTTAGTTATTGGTCAGTTTAACATTTAACACATATGCTGTGACCATCTATTATGGTCTATTCATTTCTTTGTTTCATTCTTTCTTTTTCTCTTTATTTCTCTCTCTTTTTGTCTCCTGTATTGAGCGAGGCAGCGTAACACGAATTACAGAGACCGTGAGACTCCCACGGGCCCCAGGAAGGCTCAGGCAGATATGAGTAACTTACCTGTCAACTGCCTTAGGCTGGGACAAAAAAAAAAATAATAATGATAATCCTTAAAACACATAACCTTGAACCTTAGTCATTGGAAGACAAAATTAGAAGGCTGATTTCTATTTTCTCAAA
>NW_011897075.1:0-1820 GCF_000151845.1 Pteropus vampyrus | reverse complement strand
TGCCAGTCACTATGTGAAGTATAGAGATAAAATGGTGAGCGAAGCCATACTCTTTGCTTTCATGCGTTTTTTTGACAGATTAGAAGAGTTAGATTTTAATGACTTGTGCGACGTGGTCGATGTATTTTGGCATAGGCGTGATAAGGAAATCTAGTTCTGAACACTCTGTCTTACCTCTCTCCACCTGCGTCCCCAAACTCACCCACATATTATCTCATTTCTCTCTCTCATATAAACTTGCTTCTACTCAGTTTCAGGGTTTTTAGGCTAAGGGAATGTATGACTTTCTTCTACCTATAGTTGGATGTTTTAATTTCTTATCTGTCCCATCACCTCCTTAAAATGATTTATTTGTTCCTAGAAATCTAAAAAGTGATAGTAATGACAACTGGTACATAGAATGATTGAGAACTTAACGTGTCTAGTTAGAATGATGCCTAGCACACAGTAGGGCAAGGAAGGAAGGAAAGAAAGAAGGGAAGAAGAGAGGGAGGAAGAGAGGGAAGGAGGAAAGGATGGAGAGAAGAAAAGATAAAAGGAAGGAAGATGTATCGTAGTTGAAAGATAATAGATTTAGGTACTGGGAAGATCTGGTTCACATACTGCATGATCTTGGGAAGTGAATTCACACTCTGAGCCCCTTTGTCTGCATCTGTGCAGTGGGGAGACAAATGCCCATTTGCAACAGTTGTTTTAAGGATGATCTAAAACCAGGAATGGCAATAGCCTTACTGGTAGAAGACACATTGCAAGGGGTAGCACATGCCTCTTAACTCTGTGTTTTGTCTGGTGAGGGGATTCTGAGTATTAGATAATGTCCACGATGGGATGTGGGAACCACAGTGCAATAAATGTGATTGGCAATAATGCTGCTGCCTGCTCGAGTCTGCAGGATGAAGTAGTTACAAATTATTATTTTAGGTGCTTATCGGCTGGATTTGATCTAGTACGTAGTGGTGGGTAATAATGACAATTTTGAGTTCTCCATAAACCATAATAAAAGAAATACATGTTTATGGTAGAAATTTGGCAAATGCTTCCTATGGCTCTTGTTTGGCAATGATTGATAAAGAAATGAGCTTTTCGCTAAATGCTGAATATAAAAGTCTATATTCTATATTCAGACTACAGGTCAGGGTAGATTGGACAGGGAAGGTAATGAACTCAGTTTTGAGAAGATGGTCTGTAGTTTCTGGGTGGAATGGTTCAGTAGGCGTTTGTCCTTATGGGTCTCAAGCTCACATAAATTTAAATCTATTGACATAGGTTTGATAGTCATCAAAAACAGTAGACATTTGCTCTTTATTTATAATTCAATTCAATTTCTATAGCATTAAAAGTGGTAAAATATACTCTTAGGTGGCCAAATTCTTTCCTAAAGAAAAATAACAGAGAAGCAGCGCCTTGGAGCAGGGTAACGGAACTCAATCGTGTTTTCACTTAGGGTGTTTCTCTCACATGCTTTCAAACAGATTCGAGGTAGGAGCATGGAGATGGAAGCCCCAAGCTCTAACATATCTCCATACGCCATAGCCATGTAGCTATAAGCAAGCTGTTACGGGGACCTCAGTCTCTCTTCATCTGATATGTCAAAGCTCCACGAGAATACAAACTCAATTTGGGTCATGTACCCATGTATCACCAACACACAGAACACTCCTCGACAGGCAGTCGATAGTTCAGTAAATATGTATTGAATTAACTAAATTACAAACCTAAGTACTATGATTTGCCTTATTTATCACATGGTTAAATTGAAGCTTGTCTTTGATGATGGATGCATTGGTGAGAATTATTTGGTTCTCTAATGATTGGCTGGC
>NW_011897074.1:2993-3349 GCF_000151845.1 Pteropus vampyrus | reverse complement strand
CGAGTCTAGACCTTCCATGTCACCGAGTTCGCAGACTCAGCCCCAGGACTACTGGCTGTGCGTGAGCCACTTCGAAACCATCTGCTTCACACCTCATTAGAATTCCGCTACGTAGGCGCAGCTCTGTCATTTTTTTCAGTGCCAAGAGGAGCGTGACTCCGGAAAGTTTTCTTAAGACCATTGCATCAGGGAAGTTCGGGTGGGCAGAACGCTGCCATGTTGTAATTACAAGTGGCAGGCACCACGGCGACCGTCCGACCCGCTGACCCCACAGGGCGAGGGCGGCACACGATCGTGACGGGCATGCTCAGTGCCGGCTGAGAGTGACAATCGTGTCCTTGGTGTGCAGTGGTTAC
>NW_011897074.1:0-2083 GCF_000151845.1 Pteropus vampyrus | reverse complement strand
GCTGACCCCACAGGGCGAGGGTGGCACACGATCGTGACGGGCATGCTCAGTGCCGGCTGAGAGTGACAATCGTGTCCTTGGTGTGCAGTGGTTACGAGTACAAATGCTGAGGTACTCAGCAGCTACAGGGACCAAAACGCAGGGTCCTTTTTTATCCGAGCCGACAGCGAATACCGAAACTGTGACAAACAGTGCGCTCCGCTTTCAAGAACAAAAGGAACGTCAAAGGTGTTTTCAGACACATAATCACAACATCCACGTAATTTGTTAAAAATAAAAAAAAAAAAAAAAAAAAAGAAACCATTATCTAGAGGTTGGACTCCACTCCACACAAGCTCAGCCATGGGCCACAGCAATAAGCCTTGCAAAGTCAACCAGGGGTCTGAGAGGGACCACAGACCCCCCCCCCCACCGCCGGGGCAGGGGGCAGAGTGACAGGACCCCGACAGCCACTGAAAATGCCCTAGAAAGGCAGAGGGCGGAAAAGACTTTTAGCAGAAACATGCGAGTCTGAGACCGCTTGGTCAACGGAGAACCGGTCTCCGCCGGCACGAGAATTTGTGAGAATCACCTGCAATGCTTCCGCCACAGCAAGTGACATCCACGACAGTGGCCTTGAGTCACCAGGAAACAGAGCATGCTCGATGCCCCTGCTGAGAACAGCAGGGGGGGGTGTGTGCGATGGTTGGAATGGTCGCCATTTCCATCCTTTTAGTTTAAAGCCCGGAGTGCCAGTGGCCTGCGGGCTCAGGTGCGTGACACGCCATCTCTAACAGTGTCCGGCCGCAACTCCCTCCCCACTTTTCAAGCACATTTAGAAAATGGGATCTCTCCTGCTGTAACAAGACATCTTCCATAAAAACAAACAAACAAATAAAACACCACTCTACCTACAGGGACACAGTGCCGGGGCTTATTTGTGGGCTCATTTTCACCCACGGAAATTCATCTTTCCCTTTTAAATCAGCTAGTGACTCACGAGTCTCACTTTTCGCCCCCTCTCCACCCCCCAAATAAAACAACGCCCTCTACTTCCTCCATTCCTGTCGTCCCCCCGGCCATGGCACCACCCCGATGCCCGGTGGCCGCTGCCACCAGGCCGGGCAACCCTGGGAGCCGTGCTGAGTAGAGAAAACACAAGTCACCCCCCGCGGCCCCGTCTGACCAAGGAGAAGTCCGCTCCCGTCCCGGGCCCCTGAGCTGAGACACTGCCCAGCCCCGAGGATGGCGGGCGATGTGCCTGCTGCAGCAGCCTGGGCGAGGCGCTCTGCTCACTGTCCCTGCAGTCCTCACAGCTGTCCCCTCAGACAGGGTCGGCTCCAGCCCCATGTTACAGCTGGGGCTGCGGTCGCGAGAGGTTTAAGCAAATCGGCCATGGTCACGCTGCTGCTACATAGGGGAGCAGGATCGGAACCCGCCAGGCCTTCAGAGCTCACGGTCCTCACCGCACACCCACAGCCTCTGTCCCCATTCGCCGCGGTCGTCAGTCTGTCCCTACTCGCTGGAGCACACGCTCGATGCCTCAGATTCACATTACTAGGCTTTATCTGACTGCAAAACATCACTTGTCTTCATGTGAACAGTCATTACTGCCATAACTTTCAAAAAATTAAAGGACAAATCGGGCCAAAGATTCTAGGTTTGGGCAGCCTTTAAAATTTGCTGTTTGAAAATCACTTTAACACTTAGGTACGTAAAAATATTACCTGGGGTTACAGTTAGCTGAAAGCAATGAAGCTTGTTTGGATCAGGAAAATGCACTTTACATGTACCTGCAAGAGAAACAGCACGTCAGGAAGGTCTGGGAGCGGCCGCGGTGCCCACGGCCTCGCTGGTCAGCAGTGAACTTGCCGGTGTGCTGGGGCTGCAAACCCACGGCGCTTCTCCCTCCCGACGGTCCCTCCCGACGGTCTTCTACTACCACATCACAAATAGAGAGCTTATCTCTTAACCTTTAAATGGTCGACAGAGATCTTTCCATTAATTTTGAGGATCATGCTACATTGAAAAAAACACCAAACCTCGGGGAGATCGACACCTGTGGATGAAGGGCAGCTAAACATGTGCAAACGAGAACAAGAAC
>NW_011897073.1:4005-4306 GCF_000151845.1 Pteropus vampyrus | reverse complement strand
CGAGACTGTGCTTCTTTCCTACCAGGCACTCAGCTTTAGAAAACCAAGCTCCACGATATTTTCCACGTGTCTACTCAATGCGCATGTCATGCACATCATTGGCGTGTAATTTTTCATCGAATATGAGCACGACTGCTTGAGTTGGCAGTCCACGTAACTGAAATATCCTGATACGGTGGCTTAATTTCTCCGTGGTCAAGGATGATACTCAGAATATTTTGGTAGTAGATAGTGGGGTAGTTGGGGGCACCCACGGGAGGGCTCCAATAAGCTTTGTGAACCGATACTGAAGGATCATAAC
>NW_011897073.1:0-2068 GCF_000151845.1 Pteropus vampyrus | reverse complement strand
CACTCAGGATTGGAGAGAATTCACTTGTTCTTGCCTTGGAAGAATTTTTACACCAGAGGTTAACACCTGTGTAGGTTTATGTGGGCAGGATTTTGCATTTCTTTGACTAAGGCATGGAGGACAAAAGCAGAAGGCGTGTACCCCAGTGACGGCCCAAGCCCCGCAGCAGTTCTGGCAGCGAAGCCCAAAGCCCCACCCCAGATCTCCAGGATCACCAAGTGGGTACCTTGTAGCTAAGGTCACCCCATGTGACTTCACCACCCCTCTCCACCGCCAGGTGGACTAAAGATGGGCCCTTGATCCAACCTGGGACAGGTTCTCTGAGAACTTGGAGGTGAGGGGCTGCTCATGGTGCAAACTGAAGGTGATGGCATAAGGCCGGCTTATGATAGAGATGGAGGTGGTCCTTGAGTGAGGGTTACCTGGGCTTGTTCACAAGCTACAGGGAAGCACCCAGGACAGAGACTAAGATTCCTAGAGGGGACACTTCCCCCACTGTACAGTCCCTTCTGGGACCTAGCCTAGTCCGACTGGGAGCTCCTGGAGACGCAGTGCCACCTTGCTCACTGTTCCTGGCACAGGGCCCTTTGCAGGGGCCACACACGCCTGAACAAGGAGACCCCTTTCCTCCGAGCCTGGACATGAGAGCTGCGAATAGGTTTGTGGGCCTTGAAGAGTTGAGAACTCCCAGCCAATCCCGTCTCTCCGCTCCTCCCTGAAGCTTAAGCAGGAGCCTCATGTATCCCAGATACCCCCGTTCAGAGAGGAGACAAGGGCCGAGGCTAAGCACGCTCAGGAGGAAGCGGATTCCCATAGAGCCACACGTCCCCAGTCCTCTTCACTACAAAGCACTGGGCAGAACTGACCTGATACCACTTCTCTCCAGTGATGGGAAATGGTGAGGCCTCGTACACAGACCGAAAGCCGATCTAAGCGTTTCATCCAAGTTACTCAAGTAGCAGCAACCAGTTTATCCTAAGTCAGCCTATGAGTTTTCCTCGAAGAGGATTTGTCTGAGCTACCCCAAGTAGTGTTTTTAAGAGATGCTACCTTATGCTTTAGATTTCAAAGCACATTCACGTGATGCCTCCCTTGCTTATTGCCTCTCGGACGCAAATCAGCAGCTTCATGCAGCTCACTTGGGCCCTTCGTTAAGTGTTGGGAAAACACGTGGCCCCTGCTCCCACTATGCTTACCAAGGGGACGGGGAGGCAGGTCTGTTAATCCAGCAGGCACAGGGGTGACTAACAAGTATTACTTGAGTGAAAAGTTTGAGACTTCACTTGAAGGGACTGGCCTTAAACATTCAGTTGATTACAGAAACGAGGTGCTCCAAAGTTGCTGAGCTAGCGCAGTGACTCACTGGGGTACACGCCTTTCCAGAAGGCATACTGTTAGAAGTTGACAAGCGTGTGGGAGGAGAGCAGGAAAACCCAACGGAAAGTGCTAGAACCACAGATAGGCACAGCTGGCCCCATTCAGGTGTCACTGAGCCCTCACAGCTGAGACAGCCAAATGAAATAGCTCCACAGAAAGGAAGCACAGGAGAAACGCCCCCGCTGCCCCTCCCCCTTTAAACCCCCGCAGCTGCCTAAATCATGCTGTGTATAGACATACTTATGGTTTTAATGCACACAGCAACCCACCCACCCCCGACCCCAGGCTTAATCCCCCAAGACCAACATAACTTCAAGCTGAAAGCAAGCACAGACCAGAGCAACCTGCCAGGGGCTTGGGGACATTTCGCCCGTTTGCTTTAGTCTCGTTTCGAGCAGCACGAAGTCCGACAAAGACTACGCACATGCATGAGTGTTACCAGCTTGCAAGTTTGAGGTTAGTGCCTTAGTTTTCCCTCCTTCACATACACGCTCTGCGGGTGAACTTGTCACACCTGCTCTTAGCCCGTGTCATTAAGGTCTGATAATCAAATCCTGGTTTCTCAGGAGTTTCGCCATTTTGTGCAAATATAACATTTCTAGGGTCCTTCAGTTTACAAAGCAACCTTCACTTGCCAGTGCTTGAGAGTTAGCATTTGGGGTGTTGGGTTATCCATCTGAACGTCTACCAC
>NW_011897072.1:2448-4654 GCF_000151845.1 Pteropus vampyrus | reverse complement strand
AGTTTTTTGTGCAGAGAATGATCTTAAATATTCTTTGAATTATCTACATCTACTAACCAGTTTGCCATCGATATCCCCACTGTGTAGACACATTATGCATTTTCTGTTACTTTCATTACTCCATATTGAAAATGAACCTTTTCCATTGTGTTCTTGTGATTCATCCTCTTCATCAAGCGGACTTTATGGAATAAGCGAAAAGCTTACTCAACACTTTTATTCAGTTTACTCTTCTTTTGAATGAATTGCTGCTCTCGGCGTAACTTGAAAAGAAAATTTTGTTATCTGATTTTTGATATTTAACCATTTATTTTAATTTCATCATTTGTTTTAATAACCTTTATTTTATAGTCCATTTTTTATCAGAATTTTGTCTTTGTGCTGTAATAAATTTAAAGATGACAAAAGAAAGTACTTGAAACCAGGAATTTTAAATTTCTTACACTTTTTTAATTGAAATTTCTTTCTAAATTGCAGTTAAAATGATGTATTTCTGGCTTCCCTTTAGCTGGGTTTCAAAAATGCTTGTAGCCACTTCAAAACCATTGGATATGAGCAAAGGGTGGCAGGGAAAGCAAAAGTGGAAAGAGAGAGTGTTATGGCGCGAACGATTCTGAGACCCACGGAGCCAATTGAGATTAGTTATGAGCCTTTATTAGCCGGCCGGCGACTGACTCTCTACCACGCAGGGCTAGAGGAGATCAGCCCCGAGCTTTCAGAGGAGGCGGCTGATAAAGCTTAAGACCATATATATCCTGGTGGTCTCCTGAACAAGCCAGCAGATTACAGAAGCGGAAGTTGGCTGTTAGCATATCTTTGCCCGGAACAACACCCTTAATTAACCAGTAAATGGATTACAGAAGCAGACATTGGCCATCTTCATATCTTATACAATATAATTCCTAAACCACACACTAGCAAGTAGGACAACTTCTGGTATCTAAAGATATTTCTTCCCTGTAGCTGACTTAGCTAGTTGGCTCACTTGAAAAATTTCCACCCTTAAAAAGAGCAGCATCAGTCAGTTACAGCTACAATATCTTACATTACATGTGACTACACTGCTGAGCTCCTTCCCAGGGTCTCGGAAAACAGAGGTTACCAACACCTGTCCCCCTTTACTGTCGTAAAGGGTCTTGGATACACAGAATGTGAAGGTAGAGACACCTTGGAGTTAAAGGAAGTTAATAATCTCTACCAAACTCTATATACAGAAATTAACTCCAAGTGGATCACAGCCAAAACCATAAAAATCTTAGAAGAAAACCTAGTGGCAAATATTCATGACCTTGGATTTGGAAATGGATGCTTAAATATATTGTCAAAAGCATGGGAAACAACAAAAAAAGATAGATAAATTAGACTTTATCAAATTAAAAACTTTTATGCATAAAAGTACATTATCAAGAAACATACCGAATGGGAGAAAATATTTACAAACCATATCTGATAAGAGTTTAATATCCCAAATATAAAAATTCTCCTAAAATGAAACAATGAAAGACAAATAATCAAAATTAAAAAAAAAATGGATAAAGGACTTAATAAAAATTTCCCCAAAGGAGATATACAAGTGGTCAATAAGCACATGAAAAGATGCTCAGCATCACTAGTCATTAGGGAAATGCAAATCAAAACCGCGGATGTCACTTTGCATCTACCTTCACGGCTATATTTTTTTTTTAAAAATGAAAGTAACAAATGTTGGCAAGAATGTGGAGAAATTGGAAACGTCACGCATTGCTAGTGGGGTGTAAAATGGTGCAGTTGCTGTAGAAAACAGTTTGATGGCTCCTCAAAAAGCTAAATATAGAATCATATGAGACCCAGCAATTCAACGCCAAAAGAATTGAAAATAGGGATTCACACAGATAATTGTACTCCAATTTTTGTTGCAACATTATTCACAATAGCTAAAAGGTGGAAACAACCTAAGTGTCCTCAACAATTGAATGGATAAACAAAGCGTGAGTATAATGTTATGTTGTATTCACGATAGAATATTATTTGGCCATAAATAAGAATGAAGTTCTGATACATACCACAATATGGATGAATCTTGAAAACATTATGCTATGTCAAAAAAAAAAAAAGGACAAAAGGACAAATATTATATAATTCCACTTATGTGAAATAGAAGTTGTCAAGGGCTGGGAGCGGGTATTGGTAAATGGTAAACGGTTATGGCATTTCTATTGGGGGATGA
>NW_011897072.1:0-1273 GCF_000151845.1 Pteropus vampyrus | reverse complement strand
AGCGTGAGTATAATGTTATGTTGTATTCACGATAGAATATTATTTGGCCATAAATAAGAATGAAGTTCTGATGCATACCATAATATGGATGAATCTTGAAAACATTATGCTATGTCAAAAAAAAAAAAAAGACAAAAGGACAAATATTATATAATTCCACTTATGTGAAATAGAAGTTGTCAAGGGCTGGGAGCGGGTATTGGTAAATGGTAAATGGTTACGGCATTTCTATTGGGGGATGAAAATATTTTGGAAAAAGTGGTGATGTTTGCACAATATTGCGAATGTACTAACATTCCTGAATTCTATGCTTCGAAATGGCTAAAATCACAAATTCTATGTTATATGTATTTCGCCACACTAAGAGTATTTTAAAAATAAATTTGCTTATCTTGATGCGTACATATATTAAGACGCACCTTGCGTTTTCATGAACTGCAAAAATCTGTGTTGACACTGACATTCAGTTAGACCTTGTAGGAGACCTGGTGATTTCAAGAACTTGTAAAAGTCCCGATTGTGAAATTTCTACATTTGGGTAGAAACATATTGATATGAAGTCAAAATACTATTTTTTTTTTTTTTTTAATATGGACAGAGCCTGAGTAACTACAGGGAAGTGACATAATGGATTAACGGATTAGATCGCAGACCCAGAGAAATGATAAAGATCCATACATTGTACAGGTGCTTCGAGGGTTGCATCCGGCTTTATTAAATTATAGATCTTCACAGTCTTGGGGCCATATTTATTTATTCTCATCCAAATGCAGGGAGGAGGCAAGGGAATTACAACGTGAATCAAGCCACGGCCAGAGACTGCAGGGTGCCGGTCCGCCCTGCGGCCAGGCCAGGAGGACCCTGCAGAACTCGGGGAGGTTTCCGCTGGGATTGCCACAGCCCATCCCCCACACCCGTGGCGGGAAACAGGAACAACAGTCATTCCCTGTGGCTAAGACCTCGGGGGTCCTAAGGATTAAAGGCTGGGAACCCCAGGCAGGCCCCTCACTCCCCATATTCTTACCTTTCCAGCTACATACTCTCCCCCTTCCTCACTGTGTCCGCATCAAAGGAAATGGGTTGACAAAGTCTTTTAAACTGTAACTCACAGGAACTAAAGAATGACATAGGAACTGAATTCCTCGAACACCCAGGGTCCCTCTCGCTCTCTCCGGGTATCTTTACTCTGTCTCACTGTCCTCATCTCTCGGTCCCTCTCACTGTCCCCCTCACTCCGCCTCTGAGAGGGGACCACACTGGGGTGTCACCCCTT
>NW_011897071.1:4293-6487 GCF_000151845.1 Pteropus vampyrus | reverse complement strand
TCTCCATTTACGCACTAGTTTCCAAGAGCAGTGGTTTTCAAACTCTTCATTGCCTTGCTTGGGATATTTTCTTCAAAAGAACTCTTACCTGAAAACTCAGTTGTATTCATTAGATAACGTAAAGATTCTTGCCTTAGTGGAGTAAGAGATAAAGTGCATTCTGCTCACCATCCTCCACCCCCTATCTCCCACAGCCCTCATGGATACACTTCTCTGGCATTCCCAAGGACCCAACAAGCACAATTTAAATACCATATTCCTAGAAGATAGAGAGATGGCTTGTATTTCCCTGGGCTCCTAGAGAGATGTGGGTAAACTACAGGCATATTTTCAGTCTAGCATTTATAGACAGTAGGTCTATAAAGTACAAGCCCTGTTCTCAGTACTTTACATTGTTTAGTTCCCTTAATCCTCACAGCAACCCCGGGGAGGTAAGTGCCTTCATTACTTACATTGTGTGAATGAGGGAGGGAACCAAAGCACAGTGTGGTGGAATAACTTGCCTGAGATCACACGGCTAGCTGGAGAGTTTAGCTGCAAAGCTTGTGTTCATATACACTCTGTAGTCTCCCTGAAATATGCTCTTCCGTGATTAAATGAGGAGCATATGAGCTTGGGAGTTAGGAAACTCTCATGGCATTAGAATCCAGCAGAGGAACCCTCAGTGCCCTGTGTTTTCTCTTGATGGCTTCACCTAACCTCCATCTCTGACAGCTCAGCTATAGGTAGACAGTCCCTGAGTAGGAGGAAAGTGCTCCTTTTCTGAAAATGGGCTGATGAGATAATTCACCCCTCATCTGGCAACACATTTATGTGTCGAAGTAACCAATGAAACAATACAATGGCTGTTTTTTGTTGGTTTTTTTTTTTAGCTTTTAAAAATCTAATTAGAGAGGTAATTGCTATAATTTGGGCTCTGGATGTGTCACCACCATCCTTTTACCTCATCCAGATGCAGGAAGAAAGGACCACGCTTCCCAGCCTTCTGCAGGCTTGGGGGCAGGTCTTCCTGAGGAGAGGGGTCTGAGGCCTTTGAATCACTCACTCTGGGGACAGAAACATCAATACCTGGAAAATTTGCTTCTGGGACTTTGAAACGGTAAAAAACAAAATAACAAAAGCCAAGTAAATCCCACACAACTCGGGGGTTACGTAAAAGCCTCCAATTTCTAATCTGCCATGCATCTGGCAGTGATGTCAAATGTCGTTTTTAAAAACACAGTTTATTTCTCAGTTAAGAATTCTCAAACATGTTGAGGGACCAAGAATATCTGAATAAGACAAAACCCCACTTTCTTCACTCATTTCTCTTTCTTTTGGATAGAAAAACAAACTGTTATTAGAATTATTGGGAGAAGTCAGTGGAATGGGCTTGGCTCTTATTAAATAGCAGTAGTGAATTATTAATTCATATGAGGAATGAAAGCACAGTCTCTGTCATACCTTAAATATTTAAAATCTAGAACACAGCCTGCACATTTTCTGAGATCACATTTTTACGGGGCCTTGTGCAAAATGAAAATGAGGGGCCCCTTGCTTAAAATTGTTCAAAATTTCAAGTTGGAAAGAACAGAGCTTTAAACTAAGTGTAGGTCCCATCTGAGTGAGGAGCCCTGTGTGGCTGTCCAGGGAGCTGGCTCTTCCTGGGAGTGGTGACCCACACTTGAGTTCTGGGAGGATGGTGAATGTAAGCCTCCAATCTACCATGGACTCCCCAGAAAGAAGTACGCGTGTGTGCACAGCCACACCAAAGGATGCCGGACCCAGACCTAGCCTCCTTTACACTGGCGCTGGAATAGACTTCCACCCTCTACCCATTAAACCCATGTTTATGTCACTGTTGGATGAGATCCGCTTTCTGGAATGAAGAGAAAAGAATCCATCTACGTCAGAGGTTTGCCACTTGAGAAAATAGACTTTATTTAGAGCGGTTTTAGGTTCACAGCAAGACTGAGGGGAAGGTACAGAGTCTCCATAGGTACCCTGCCTTGGCACAGCTATAGCTTCCCTCGCTCTCAACATCCCCCACCAGAGTGATACACCTGTTACAGTCAATGAACCTCTACTGACACATCCAAATCACCCAGAGTCCATTGTTTACATTAGGATCACTCTTGGTGTTGTGCATTCTATGGGTTTAAACAAATGTGTAATGATATGTATCCACCATTATATTATCATACAGAGTAGTTTC
>NW_011897071.1:0-1840 GCF_000151845.1 Pteropus vampyrus | reverse complement strand
CAATAACAATTATGAAGACTCCATAACAACATAAAAAAGTTCTTATGATTTAATTTTGAGTGGTAAAAATAATATATTACACACTAGTATGATTTCGGCTACATAAAAATGATACATACCAAGAAATGAATAGGAAAATAGAACGAATGAAAACCAGTTAAACTTGGAGTATTGATAGTGTGGTAAACTTTTTTCCTTTACTTGGTGTTCTATTAATTTATCTATAACATCATTTATTTAACTGAGAATAACAGTTATCAGGAAAAATATAATAAAATGCTTGATCCTGTTTTGAGACCTCCTTTGCACATACCTCAGGTTGCATCTGAGCTCCAGGCAGTGGCTCAGCCTTGCCAGAAATACGAGTTGACCATATATTCTCCCTGGGAACATTTCTGGCTTGAAATTCCAGAAGCTGTCCAAAATCCCTGCTGTCTGCAGTGGCAACATGTCATCCTAAGGCTTCACGAGGGAAGAATATTAACGCCTCAATGTGAAGCATTGAGGACCATTCACAACACTAACATGCTGCTAGTTTCCTTCCTCAGAGTCATCCAATTTAGTGCATCTCGAGGGGGTCTCGAAGAGAAAGCAATTGGATTGATTGTCACGAGGTTAGAACTGGTTTGTTGGTTCTAACACCTATTCGTTGTGTGAACTTAGTGTTCCCTGTCATCTATGGCAACTACTGACCCGCACTGCTGGCTATCCCAGACTCACCCCGCGAAGTGCTTGCTCCCGTTGGTCTGCATTCACATCTGGGTTCTTCGATTTACTTGCTTCTTTGGATTTATGATTTGCTTTAGTGTTTCTCTAGCTCTATGCATTGCTCACTGTGATGGAGTTGGTGATTCTGCCCTATTTCAACACAACGAGACCCTGGGGGAGTAGTTTGGGGTCCCAAATTGAGAACTCCAAATCTCACCCACCTGGAGCTTAACTCTGGCACTCATGACCTCTGACTCCAGAAATTCCTATAGATATAAATACATATCTATCTATCTATCTCTATATATAGAGATATATATATATCTCTCTCTATATATATAGAGATAGATAGATATATAGATAGATAGATAGATAGATACTTTTACTTGGATTCCCATGATTTCCAGTATGGTTGGCTTGGCATTTTTGCTTATCTGCCTTGCCCTGCCTATTGAACACATAAGCTGTCTCTGTATCTTGTACTCCTTGGTGCAAGGTGTATGCATTAGATAATTCTACACTAGGGGCTTCAAATTCTTCACCAGGGGCAGGAAGGGGTCTGGCCATCCCAGATGGACTCTCCATCTCTCTCCTGGTCCAAGGACCCAGATGGGACCCATAGATAATGATGATCTTCTCTGTGGCTCTCTCGGCGAAACAGAGAACATAACACCTGCTCTTTGAATCTTACCGAAGTTCTGCAGCCTTAAACTGGTCTGTGGGTGTGAAGTTATTTAAATATTTTGGAAGAAAGTACAAAATCTTGCTACTTTTTAAAGGAACTGCTAAAGCATTTTGGACACTATGCTCTCAAGTAAATGTGATTCTTCAAGAGACTCACCAGCAGGCATGTGAAGCCTACGCTGGGGACATTGAGGTTCTGGGGTGAGAGGACCTGGGTTCAAGACTGAGTCTGCCACATTCCGGGTGTATGACTGAGCCTCGCATTTCTCCATCTCTAGAACGAGAATGACAATAACATCTGCCTCATAAGGTGGTTGCGAGGGTCAAATCAGGTGCTGAGAAAGTGTTAAAAAATAAAAAGCCGTTTTCCTAATTATTAGTGCTATGTGCCTAATTAGTGTATTATTTACAATGAATAATGAATGGGTTAGGGTTAAAACGACATCGA
>NW_011897070.1:4778-7023 GCF_000151845.1 Pteropus vampyrus | reverse complement strand
CCTCTCCCACAGGCTCAACCCCATTTCTATTTTTGAACATCTTGGACCAAGTTCTCTATCCTCTCATCACATAAGAAACAGACTTAATGTGTAGTTATTTTGTGTCAAAGGAAGATATTTAAAATGTTGATACTTTAAAATTTTAAATGAATGTTAATCAAAGGTAGTTTGTGATGGCTTGCTTTCTATGACTATTTGTTAATTATGGATGACAATTTCTTAGGAAGAGCATAAGTATTCTCTTTCACAACCCAAAATATTTCTTCTTAACAAACAAAATTCTTAAAACTATTTTGAGTTTTAAAAATTGCTGGTCATTTTGCATTTTACTAAGTGGTTCATTTGATGGATATTTTCCTCCTAAATTTTATCCCCAAAGACTTAAATTGAATTTTTTTTGTTATTCATATTTCTTAATAACAGTCTTAATAGAAGTCTTAAGGAAGATGGCTAATGCTAGTCGGATGGGACAAGTATAGCTAATTTTTCCCCGTGGCAATTATATATATTAGGAGAGTTTTCATGGCTGTTTCGTAGCTTCCTAGTGATATAGAATTGTTAAGACTTATATGATATATAAATGTGTGACTCGTTACACATCATAATAGCAACCGTATGATAAGAACAATGTAAACAGCTTCTCCTTGCAACAGATCGTCATTAGAAGAATCACTGCATTCCAGGATCTGAAGAGGGTCCTTGTCTTTCAAGAAAATATTAAGTCCTGGTCCCATTTAAAAGCATACCAAAAGACCTCAAAATCAACTCCTTGTTAAACATCCCCCCTCCCCAAACTTTATAAAAATACTGAAATAATATTCTCTCCAAAAAAGCAAAGTCTGAGTTTAGAGAATATGTATCAAGTACATGCACAAAAGCTTTCATTTCACCCATGTATGAATGGCTCTAGAGGAAGATACGTGAGAAAATCATAACACAGTCTTTGTGGCACCTGACTAAGGGCAAGGGAAGAGGAAATAAATAGTTCCTAAGGTATCCTCTGTCCCATTGTTCGATCACAGAGATCTCATAGTGTCACAGGCAGCAAACATCTAGATATCTTTTCAGGTAACTTCCTGAGAGTTGGACTGTTCTTCAGAGTTTCTCATCTTGCTCCTTCCAAATGCCAACGTTATTGCCTTCACTGTCCTCAGCCTGAAGTCAGCCATCCTGCAATACAAATCAGAACCTGTTGTAAGAGTGTTCCTAGAAAGCAGTTTATCAGATAAATTTGAGAGAACAGCTCAAATGATCCCTTATACTCTCAAGATTTAGAGAATTAAAAGATCATATAGTCCGCCCAGAACATGAAATCTTAAAGACTCTCATATAGAGTATGACAAGGATGCTTTCCACAGTGTTCTCTAAAGGGTGATCTACAAAACACTGGCCTTTGAAATGCTCCATGTTGAGGTTCCCCTCTTAGGAATTCACAGCATAAATTAGTATAAGGGCACTGAGAAAAATTTAAAGGGAAAAAGATATATACTTATGTAGGTATATATAGCCATTTATTGAGAGAAAGAGAGAGAGAGAGAGAGCAAGAGAGAGAGAGAGAAACATATTCAACTTTGTTACTCCAGCATTTCCTAGCCTTTCTATGATATTTGTTAATTAGATTTAATTCAGCACAAGATAATGGGAAACAAAGAAACATTATAAAGGAAATATACATATTCATACTGCCAAGAAAGTAATCTTGACCTGTTCTTGTCATCTAAGGATGAAATGACATATACCGCCACAGAAAACATTCACATCCTTATATTTTTAAATGAATATAAATCTTGGAATTCCACCAAATGCAAAACACAGATTACATATCCAATGACATTTTCCATCTGTTTATCATTTTTACTTATAGAACTCATAAATATCATCTGAACCTAAATAATAAATGTGTAGATCATTTCTCCTAATGCTATCCACTGGTCTTGACTAGAAGAAAAATTAATTCTTAAATTTGAAAACTCCTTTGGGTACATATTCAGTTCTTGGGTGTAATTTTATCACATTTTTTCCTTCTTGCTTTTTCTCTAAACAAAGCTAAATGTCTTATTTGTTGCTAATCTGGATGAGCGTGAGACTGTATGCCATATGCATTTTACACAAGAACATATGAAAGTAAGTCTTAGAGGTCAATGAATCATCTTTTTGTTTTATGAGATGAGAAAATCGAAAAGGTAAGGGAATATCTGTATATAAAGGTCTGATTTTTAAATAATAAAATAAAATTTAAAAAAAA
>NW_011897070.1:0-2411 GCF_000151845.1 Pteropus vampyrus | reverse complement strand
AAGACTAAAAAAGTGGTGTGTCTTGATTCCCAACCATTCTGCTTTGAAAACTACGCAGGTTGCCTCCTGGACTCACTGTAACACTCATCTCAGCCCCTTTCAACTTCCCTATTCTGATTTTATTTGTGGTTTTACCCAACACTGACCTCACCATCCTGTCTAGTCTCACCCATGTCTGCTTCATCCTGGTCAGGTTCAAACTCAGTGCCACGGTCGACAACATCCACTCCAGCCTGAACCCTGGGCTTCTCATTTTCCCACTTGGCAAAGCCTTTGTCTTTTGCCGCTTTGTCGTGGAACTTGGATTTCATTTTGGGGAAGGTGTGAGATCCTGAGTCCCCCCAGCCATCCTCTGACCATACTGGCTCGGTCTGAGTGGCCTGGCTGGTGGTGGCCCGCTGCAGCCTCACGGAGATCTGACGAGAAGAACCTGTAACCAGTGTGATGGCTCTGCTGTCCAAGTCTCGGTGTCCAGCGGAGACGCTGGGGAACTCAAACACTTCATCCTGCACTGGAAGGGGAAAGGTTATGGGGATTATTGTGATTATTCGACATCCGACCACTTCACAGCAAACCATCAAATTTGGTGCAAGCGACAAAGTCTTAGAGAAACAGATCAGAGGCAGAATGAAATTAGTTACAGATGAGTTCCATGTTAGTGAGACTTGAAAGCAGCGAGAATCAAGGGGGATTCAAGGGTGTACCCACTGCTGCCCACCCTGAAGAATGCCCTGGTGTTTATAATAATTCTGAACAGGTTTAGATCCAGGACCCAACTGAGGTCCAGGTGGGGGAAGGTGAGCCAAGAGAAATTGTGGTGGGAAAGAAAGTAGAGGACATTACCTGGAGGCAATGAGGGGCTTCCAGGCAGCGACCCATGACTACTACCCAGGGAGGGTGCCCGGGCAAATCTCCTGCAGGCCAGGACCAGGAGGTCTTTGCATTGCTTGTGACAATTGGCTCCACAATCTGAAAAATCCCAAAGTATCACAGATGATTAGCTCCAAGTAAGTCTGGAGTTGACTGGGCTTGCAGGGCGGCGCCTGAGCTGTCCACCCTCCCTTTCCCCATCCTAGATTCTGTGTTGGATCTCGGAGTGTGACTCAGGCCCATAGGGTGTGTCTTGGGGCTGGAAAGGGCCAATGAGACTCTCTTGTCTTCCTGAAGTTCCAAAAGTTCTCCTACATTTGTTCACTTTCTTCTTCTATACGATTTATTGAGGTGCTGGAGAGGCAATAAGAAGGGAGTAGGCTGAGTGGAGAGTTGCCTTCATCCCAAACTAAATGCAAGTCACAGAGGGGCTGTTTTTTTTTCCCTTGCGGGCCAAGTTGGGTTCCCCCCGGGGGGCTGCCTGAGCCAGAATGAGGGCAAGAAGCCTCAGCCTCTAGACTCTCCCAGAACCAACCGCTGACTCTGATCATTTACAGCAAGGGTGTCTTTCCATTCAGCATTTGTCTGCATTTTTTATTCATCTTCATTTCCCAAAACCTTTTCCAAGACAAGTGATTATATCTTCTGCCTCCTTTCTTTGCATAGATACAAAAATTAAGGTGGGCATATGCTCAATAAACACGTTCCAGATTTAACTATGGCTTGGAAATGGCATGTAGCAGGTTCTGTGACATTTCCCATTAAGGTGCTTTAGTTAAGAAAGCAGAATAGTAACTGCTACTTGGGTAGAAAATTTTGGCCACTTTGGAAGCTGGCAACACAATTGTTGCATATGATGCGTGTCCTACATTTCCCTTAGATTCACTGAACAGATATGATCATTTTAGAGTATGTTTCTCTCTCACTATCAAAGAAGATTTTTCTAATGATTCCTAAAACCTATTTCCCCCCAAATGGTCTTGTAATGACATCATAGAAAAATTGAGTTGTAATGACATGTTCAGTTTTTTCTAGTTTTTTCATTCTATGTGCCTTTAAGAAAAAATACTGTATGTACAAAGATGATCCAAGGGTTTAATTGATATTCTACTTCATAAAATTTTGTGTGTGTGTGTGTGTGTGTGTGCATGTGTGAGTGTGTGTGTGTGTGTGTGTGTGTGTGTGTGTGTGTGCGCGTGTGTCTTTGGGGAGATAAAGGACAAAAACCAGAATAAAACTAATGATTTATAGCTGGGCAGTTAGATATTGTAGTATCTTTGCTGCCTGAAAGCAAAAATTCAAGTTAGACCTTTAAGACACTGATACAGAGAACTAAAAGCATTTTTTGAGCACTAAAACATGACTCTTATTGAGTTTCATGCAAACATACTCTTTGTGCAAAATGAGGGCCAAATATTGAAAGATGGCTAGAGGGAAAAAAGCATCACAAGGGAACAATATTAATCTGAAGGCATTCTGCGATCAAGATGTTTCCTTTTGTAGTTTTACTCTATTTTTCAAGAGCATTATCAGATTCTTAA
>NW_011897069.1:1804-2687 GCF_000151845.1 Pteropus vampyrus | reverse complement strand
TGGGAATCAGCAGGTGCAGAGGGCCGACTGTATGCATCTTCCACGCCATTTTATGGAAAGGACTTGAGCATCCGTGGGTTTGGGTATTCGTGGGGGGTTCTTAATATGAATCCCCACAGATATTGAGGGACAACAGAGTTTTGGAGGTGTCAAAAGTTGCATGTGGATTTCCTACCGTGGTGGTGGGGGGGATGTCAATGTTCCCTAAGCCCCGTGTTGTTCAAGAGTCAACCATAAACTCACTTAATTGTCCTAGCAGCATTCTTTGGAAAGTATTATTATTATTACCTTTTCATAAGAGGAAAGTGAGTCAAACTGCATTTAAGTGACTTGCCCCGGATCACGTGGCAGGTAAGGGGAAGGGCCCAGATTCAGGCCCAGAACGTCGGCCTTCAGAATCTGGCCCTGTTGCATCTCCAGCGTTCATACCTGGTTCTTGAAAGTACCTGGCGGTTTTCTTCCCAATGGGGTTTCTCTTCCTAATTCTACTTAGGTTATTCATCCATTCATTTGCTTATTCATTCAACGTGTCACACGTTCAGCCATTCAAACAACATTTGGTCGGCACCCAGTGCGTTCAGACTGTGTGTTGGGTACTGGGACCGCGGTGGTGACTGGGATGGCCACAGGCCTGCCGGCGAGCGCAGAGC
Organism: Pteropus vampyrus; assembly: GCF_000151845.1. Taxonomy (NCBI): domain Eukaryota; kingdom Metazoa; phylum Chordata; class Mammalia; order Chiroptera; family Pteropodidae; genus Pteropus; species Pteropus vampyrus. Next base: position 2,037 of record NW_011897069.1, on the reverse strand, counting down.
CCAGCAAGGGAGCCAGATGAACAAGTAATTATAGGATACCCTGGCCGTTGGCATCGTCTAGCTACATTTAATATCATTGCATTTCCTATTTGCCGCTCGGAGCAGTGGAAGGACGTGTGCAGATTCATGGAGAAGGTACGGAAAGGGGGCAGGACCCGGGCAGGGAGAAGTGAGGGGAGGATATTGGGGGTGGGGGGAGAGGTATGGTTTCTGAGACGTGGCATGTGTTTCTT
>NW_011897069.1:0-879 GCF_000151845.1 Pteropus vampyrus | reverse complement strand
AGAGGTATGGTTTCTGAGACGTGGCATGTGTTTCTTCCATTTGAGAGGACTTGAAGCAAATATGATTAGGTAAAAACAATGGAAAATTCTGGGTGGGGGGAGAGGTATGGTTTCTGAGACGTGGCATGTGTTTCTTCCATTCGAGAGGACTCGAGGCAAATATGACTAGGTAAAAACAATGGAAAATTCTGGGTGAGTTTTAAAATTTCATTTATAAAAAGGAAGGAAAAAAATGGTGAGAATGGAACATTTCAGACGTACTATTGTTTCTTGAAAGTGGAGTGAAGTTTCCAGCATGAGTTTCTTATCTGATATGGAGTAAGATCTATGAATTGACTATCTAGTCTGGGAATAAAAGACAGGCCAAAGAGAACCTGCCCCTTATCTTCGGCCTAATGGGGTGAGCCTTCTGAAGGTGAGAAAGCACGTCCATTTGTGCCTGTGGCTTGTGGGTAGCAGGTGGAAGAGGCAGCCTCTGAACTGAGATGAAGTCATAGCGAGTCCATTATATCAGAGCTCCACTTCCCCGCTTGTCAGAAGAGGGAGCGTCTTAGACATGTGTGCTCCCTTGTCAGTTGTGGTGTTTCATAAAGTAAAGGCCTTGGCTTCATGATCCAGGCCCTGCAGGTGATGGATGACGCATACCCCTTGTCAGAACCTCCTCTGTACACAATGCTCTGGTCAGCAGTAGGTATTTGGGAAATCACTGCCCACTCGGACTTGGGCCCCACATGGAAGATGGAAAGGGGTGACCCAGAATCACCCAGTCTCAGGAATGGAAGGTCCTCCGAAAGTTCACCTGACCACTAACTTCCAGATCTTGCTGTTTATCTGAAGCACTTGAGAGCATTTGTTAAAAATAGATGAAAGAAAAAAAAA
>NW_011897068.1:1822-3659 GCF_000151845.1 Pteropus vampyrus | reverse complement strand
CCATACTACAAGAGGATGGGCAGAGTTTCCTGTTGAATTCAGACAGCCTGACATCAAAAGTCCCATCCTCTCCAGCACTGCCCACGGGGGCTGCCCGTTTCTCATGTTTATCTAGTGTGAATCTTGAGTCAGGGAGGGACCTCCCTCCTTCCTCCAGAAGCCCTTCCCTAGCCTCATCAGCTGGGCCAGCTGCGTTCATTCACACAGGCACACTGCCAGACCCCGAAGCTGACCCCAGATCAGGGATGGCAGTTAGGTACTGACCTTGGGCATGGGCTGTAATAGCGGAGATGCTGCCTGGAAATACCCAAAGGGCTGGCAGCAAGGCCACACGTTCTTATTTTTGTGCCAGCCACGGTACGAGGTGCCAGGAAGGCCAATGTAAACCAGGGTATGTGGTCGTTACTGTCATGTAGCTCATGTCCCCCATCTGCCCTCGCTCACTGGGAGAGGAGCTCCTTACTGCGTCTTGTCTTCGCTTTAGTCACCGAGAATAGAGAACACCCTAAAGAGATGGCCCAGGGAGAGAAGTGCGAATTGAGGTCACAGGCCTGTGTCAGGGGAAAGGTGGCAGAAAAACCATGCAGAGGAGGAGGCCACCTTGTCAGGAAGATCAGCTCATCTTTCAGCCCGCCAGTTTCCATCTATTGAAACTCTTTCAATTGTTTGATTTTTTTTTTTTTTTAATTGGAATTGTTTTCGTCAGTCTGTCCGGCCCTCCTCTGATTCAGTCTGGCTCCTACAATCTTGTCACCTGGCCTGGCCTGGGGTCAGCATGATAGTGGAATGTGGGGCTGGGCAACTGCACTACTCAGCTCTAAGACTCACAGTTCAAGTCCTCACAACCAGAGGCCGGGGGCGGGGTGAGGGGAGGGGAGGTGGGGGTGGGGGGCTTACCAAAGCTGAGGGTAAATAGAATTTATATCCAGAAAGACAGGCAGTGCTGACAAAGTGCTGGGTGGGGGTCAAGAGGCTGGGACCTGGGCTTCAGTCTGCCCGTGAGCTGTAGACAAGGCCCTCACCTTTCAGGGCCTCAGTTTTCCCATCTGCAGAATGAAGGCTCAGGTGCCTTGGGTCTTCCCTGGCTCCCACACCCTGCCTTCTCCCTCTGGGAAGCAGAAGTTCTGCATACCAGCCATGCTGGACCCTCAGGGGTCCCCAGGAGCGTCTTTAGAACAGAAGTCCCAGAGAGAGAGGAGGCAAAACAAAAGATGTGAAGTAGCCACAAGAAGCACTTTGCACGAGCTTGGCTCATAGTGGACATTCAGCAGATATTAGCAATGATTACTGTTGTCTTTAGCAGCAGGAAGAGAAAAATACAGTGACAGGGGCAAAAATACAGGGGTGGGAAGAAAGTATGGGGAAAAAAAGCAGAGAGCTACAGAATCGGAGGGAAGCTGGTTTAGCCTGGAGTGGCCAAGTCGACCTGTCATGGGCACAGTCTCTAGCCTCACCTGTGTGGCCAGGAGCTGAGATTATGGCATAAACTGGAATCTGAAGTGTTACCCCTGAAAAGACTGCAGCTATGGAGACCCTCGCCTGAGCCCTCTGGGCAGCCCAGGTCCTCCTGCCCGCTGTGGAGAGGCCTCTGATTCAGATCCTCCGGTGTCTGCTATATGTGGGCATCTGCCATTGCCCTGGCACCTGCTGCAGGACGCTGCAGACTCACCCACTGCCATTGCCCACACCTGGCCATGCCCTCTGTACGGGCACCACCCGGGGGACACACGCCTGGCCTGACTGCCACGCCCCCCGCGGGCATGGCTTAGCTGCTGGGGGTCCCTATTTTATTTTTATTTTTTTGACTGCTCTGATCCCACATAACTTTTTTCTTTGC
>NW_011897068.1:0-388 GCF_000151845.1 Pteropus vampyrus | reverse complement strand
TCCGATAGCCGTCAAGCTCCACATTCAGGCTGCAGGGATGGTGCTGGGCCTTAGAGAACCAGGGCATGTGTCAGTCAGGGGGCTGCTCCCAGCAGATGAGTCAGGGCCTGGACTCCTCAGCCCTCTCTGGGCCCTGAACGCCTCAGATACTCACCCCCTCTCCTCCCTGCCACGTGTGACTCGGTGTGGATTAGAAAAACTAGGTTCCGACCTCACTCGCCTGCTCAACCAGGCACTCTTTGTTAGTGAACGATCTGTACAGCTGTACAGGTGGCCGGCCAGCAGGTTAGCTTGATGCACACATGTTCTCAAAATAAATCCAAGCTTTCACCTCATACTTACTAAAGGCTCCTCCATGGCCAGCTGGCCCTGTCCTGCAGATTTACCA
>NW_011897067.1:0-4847 GCF_000151845.1 Pteropus vampyrus | reverse complement strand
GAGTTATCATTGTCAGCTTAGTTTTGCAGACGAAGTCTGGAGGCCTGGGGAAGAAGCTTGCTCAAGGTCACCTTGCTGGTTGGAATCTACACTTAGCAGAGACTTTGAGTTCCGATGTGAGGATCTGGGAATAAAGAAGATCTGAGCTTAAGTCTTCCATAGCTACCTGGAGTGGGTGGCAGGAGCTGCTGGCCTCAGTGGGCTCTGTGGCCTGGGCTATGGGGATGAATCCATGAAGGAGCAGAAAAGCCTATTGAATAGAAGTGGTCTTGGGTAGTGGTTTTCAAATAGTGTTGCTCGAAGCCCAAGGATTCTGCAGCAATGGGGGGTGACAAAGGGGAGGACACAGAGATGAGACTCCCCGCCTCACCACGGCAGCTCTACTCTGATCAGTTTCCCATAGTGAGTCTCTAAGTGTACCCCACATAAGTGCCGAGGCCCCACAGGCCCAGTCTCCACACTCAGCCCATTCAGAGACACCAGACCGCAGATCACCTGTTAGGGAGGGAGACGCTTTGTCCCTCTTCTCCAAATCTCGCCCTTCCCCGTAGCTGCTGAAACACCTCTCACTGGCCAGACTCCAAAAGGATCTTTCAAGCTCATGCTGTTTTGATCCCTTCCTCTCTCTCTGTCTCCCCTCCTCCCCTCCCCCCTTTATTAGTTATCTTGACTCCACCTCTAAATCTCCCCCAACCTGTCCCTCTGCCTCTTTAGGTCCAGAGCGCATGGGTTCAAATCGAGAATTTACTACTTCTCTCCCCGGCGAACCTCAGCAAGTCTCTTAACCTCTCTGGGCCTCGAGTCACTCATTTGTGAAATGAAGATAATAGAACGTATCTATTGATTCGTTGTGAATATTGAACAAATCAATTTACATTTATAAGGTGCTTGGAAGAGTGTCTGGGGTAAAGTAAGTCCCATTTAAGGGCCTTGCTGTTATTATGAATATTATCTTAACAAATTAAAGTCACACGAGATAGATTTTGATTGAAGACGGGAGTCAGCTGTTAAAAAAACAACAACAAAGAATTCTAAAAGAAAAGTTGAGAGGTGCTGATCAAGAACAAGCCCCTGTTTAAGTCATAGAGGAATCGAAACAAAGAGACGGGGGCAGAACTGTCTGAGCTTGCGTGGTCATTCGATGGCAGGGCCAAGCTCAGTTAGGACTCACAGTCCAGTGCACTTTCCACAGCCCCAATGCCTTCTACGTTACTCAAACTATGGGAGCCTTGACTTTAGTCTGATGTCCAGGCCCATTAGCCCCTACCCTAGGGCATTCACTGAGTCCTTCCGCAGGGCTTGGAAAAGTTCCAGTCACCTTTTAGTTTAATGCAACTGTCTTCCTACCCTATAATGTTCCTCCTTTTTGTGTGTACTTTACCTCAGCCAACCAGGGTAAGGAGCCAGGCTCCTGGCCCTTTTCAGCATCCTGGAAGTCTGGGATACAGGGCAGCTCACGCCAGCCCATCTTTGCTCTCTTCTGAAGGACTGTCACCTGCCATGTATTTGTGATAAAGGGCTGGGCCACAGTGACCATATATGAGTCTCCTATGGCAGCTGTAACACAAATACAAATGTATTATCTTACAGTTATGGAAACCAGAAGTCCAAAAGGGGTCTTATGGGGCTAAAATCAATGTGTTGTCATGGCTTCATTCCTGCTGGAGGCTCTCGGGGAGAATCTGTTTCCAGCTCTTAAGGGCCGCCCACATTCTTTGGCTTGTGGCTGCATCATTCACTTCTGCTTCTGTCCTTGCTTCTCCTTCTCTGACCCTCCCACTTCTCTCTTGACTCTTGTGATTACATTGAACCCATCGGATAATCCAGGATAATCTCTGAATTTTAAGAACCTTAATTTAGTCACATCTGCAACGTTCCTTTTGCCATGTCAGGAATATATTTGCAAGTCTGAGGTATTAAGATTTGGACATCTTTTAGTCCAGTGAAACATATTTTGGACTTTTGACCTCTAGAACTATAAGATAATAAATTTGTGCTGTTTTAAGCTGCTAAATTTGCAGTATTTATTACAGCAGCAATTCAAGCCCTGACTGGGAGTGGGGTAGGCAGGTCACACACCAACCATCAGAGGTACTTGCAGTTTGTTGAGGAGAAGGTCTTGCCATGTCTGTACAGCCAGGCTCCAAGCATCTGCTTCTGAAAGCTGGGATCCGTCCATGCACGCGACAAACACACTGAGCATCCGGGCTGCTGTAGCTGTTACTTACTGGTTGTGTGTCCTTGAGCAGGTTACCTTTCCATTGTGTTCCTCAAGAAAGATGGGGTAATGACAGTTCTTATTGTAGGGAGCGAATGAGTTAATGCATGGAAGCCCTGATGTCAGTGCCTGGCACTTAGTAAATGCTCTATTAGAAATTACTATTTTTATCATCACTACTATTTATTATTATAGGAACTCAAGTCTGCTAATAATAGAGATGCGAAGACCTGGAGGGGAGGGATGGGTCCCAGGGTGCTGCGAGTGAGCAGAGGAGGCAATACATAATGGGGTGCTGTTAAACAATAGTAACTGGCTTGCTTAGTGGGGAAAAATCCTGATTGTAGTGTTTGCCAATTACTATGGTGTAAATACTTCTACCATGACCAGTTATGTGCTAAAAACATAACAGCCCCGAAAGCCAAGCGGGGAAGAGATGCTAATGATGGGCTCTTGCAAACTTGTGCCAGTGGGCTCCATACACACAGCTCACCAGGGAGCCAGGGCAGCACTTCCCAAGGCGTGACCCTGGGTGAACCTTGATGGGTGAGCAGTGGGAAGGTGAGGCAAGAAATCAGAGCAGAGAGACAGGTGGGAACCTAAAATGATGGGCTTCTCTCCCTTGCTGAGAACTGTGGACTTTACACCAGCTTGGATGATTAAAGCTGTGCAACCTTCTAGCATCGCCCTGGAGAGCTTTTAAAAAACTCCAGTGACTGGGGTACATCCAGATCAATGCAATCAACTTTGAAGTTTGGAGGCCCACATATAGGATTGCTCTGAAATCTCCCCAGGTAATCCTGACATGCAGCCGGGGTTGGGAATGGGTGCTTGAAGTCAGGAGTTGACATGATCAGGTATACATTTTCCAGAGCTCATTCAGACGCAGTGTAAATTGGCACAATGCTGTGAATGGGCAATTTGGCACTATTGATCAACAGAAGAAATGCAGACGCCTTCTGATTTACTATTACATGTCTAGGAATTTATTCTGCAGATATGCTTGTGCGCGTACACAAAGACATGCGTGTAGAGACATCCATTGCAGCATTGTTTGTGATAGCAGCAGAGTGAAAATGATGAAAATATCCCTCATTAGGGGACTGGTTGAATAAAGGCTGATTATAAAGGCAAGAGAAAACTCTGCAACTGTTAAAAAGGAGCAGGGAATCTATACATACTGATGCGAAGGACCAGCGAGATGCATAAAGTGCAGGGTGCAGAACAGATCACACTGAGTGCGCTGGCTTGTGTAAAAATAGGCAAGAGGAGTGTGTGTGCATGTGTGTGTGCATAGAATATTAATTTCTGAAAAATGGGTGAAAACTAGAAACTGTGGTTGCCTCTAGAAGAGAAAACAAGAGGTTTAAGGAAGGGGCGAGAGGGAAAGAGAAATTTTCTCGATCATTTTATATTATTTAATTTAAAAAAAATGAGCATGTATTGATTCAAAACCTTTTTTAAGTTAAATTAAAAGGCATCCTGGTTCCAATGCAGTGGAGGAGCCAGCCTGGAAGAGATAGGTGATTTATCAGACCTGGCTGCAGGTGGTACAGGCATGAATAAGGCAGTGAATATAGGGCTGGAAGGGAGGATGGGAGAGAAGCTGAAATAGACAGAACGAACCCCGCGAAATGTGATATACAAACAGCAGGGGGTGGATTCTGCCCTGCCTTCAGCCATTTTAGCCTAAACCACACCCAAACAGGGAGATTTGGTTAGAGACCAAGGCCACAGACAGCACTGGAGTGACCTGATCACAGTCCTTGGGCCAGTGGGGTCATTCAGCATGACCTCCTTGGGGAAAGCAAGGTAGCACAGTAATTTTCATTATGGACTGGAAGTAGAAGCACACTTGAATCATTTGCCACTGAGAGTTCCAAAGTCAAAGTGCCTCCAAGAGCTAGGCGGATGATGCGAGGCAGGCTGATGGGCGTTGCAGCAAAATTGGGAGCCCAACCCCCGACTCACGAAGGTGGAATGTGAGGCCAGTGTTGCAACATCTTTACACTTGTAATCCTGATTTTTATGCTAAATCTCTCAAGCTCTAAATGTTGCCAACTAACTCAGAAATTTATAAAGCACCATGGGGCTGAACACGTGCATATTTGATGACCCAGCAATTCTGCTCCTAGGTGAATACTCATGAGAAACGTGCACATATGCACACCGAAAGGCATGCGTTAGAAGGCTGATCACAGCACTGTTTTATAATAGCTGCAAAGTGAAATGCCCACTAACAGAGAATTGGTAAATAAATTGTGTATATTCATCTAATGGAATATGACACGGTAGTGAGAATGCACACACTATAAGCATTTGCTGCAACATGGAAGAATCTCACAGTCATGTGAGTGAAAGAAACCAGGCACAGAAGAACAGATACATGATTCCATTGATATGAACTTCAAAAACAGGCAAAACTATCAATGGTGATAAAAAGACAGGAAAATAATTAACTTTTGAGGGTGCATAGTGGGTTCTGGGGCTGGTCACTGTTGTTAGATCTGTTTCATCTGGGAGCTAATTTCACAGTGTGTTGAATCTGTGAATTGATGTGTGTACTTTAGTACTTTAGTATGCATGCTGTATTTAAATTTTAAAAGTGGTTTTATTGTTGTGTTGTTGC
>NW_011897066.1:397-1100 GCF_000151845.1 Pteropus vampyrus | reverse complement strand
AAAAAAAAAAAAAAGAAATTCCCCCTTTAAAATCCAAAAGAAAGCCTAAAGCTTTGGCTTGAAACTGCCCTGTGTAGGTGGTGTGTGGGCTGTTTCTGTGCTGTTAACTGTTTTCCATGGCTTGGTGCCCTTGATTGCCTTCCTTCCCTAAACCCAATTAAACACACTTCTGGGAGTGTACTGTCTGCTGGGAACCAAAACGCCTTGCAAACCGCAGCAGCTCTGCTCACAAGGCTCTTTTGGTCTCCAAGCAGATGCTTTGGCTTCTCTATCAAATGGGTCCTAGAATCTAGAGAAGTGAAATGGATTGTTCTGCAAACCATTTGTGATAGGAGAAAGGAGAGTAAATGCTTTTGCCTCGTGGATGGAATAAAAAAGAAGAGGAACAACAGCATGACAACGAGCTCCTAAAGAAGAGCTGCCTAGGCTGAATCTGCCATTTCAGTTATCTGGGAGGTATACTCTGCCCTCCATGGTGGAATGCTCTGCTTTTAACTTTTCCTATTTCATTGATAATAAATATTTCGTTGCAATAATGACATCTCACATTTCTCCAGCACTTCATATCTTATTTGATCTTCACAATGACTCTGGGATCAGTTCGTAATCATTCTCACTTACAGATGAAAACGAGGCCCAGAGAAGTTAAAGATCTTTTTAGGTCACACAGCAAGTTGATAACGCAGGGGCCGGCGGGCGGTGG
>NW_011897066.1:0-347 GCF_000151845.1 Pteropus vampyrus | reverse complement strand
TGATAACGCAGGGGCCGGCGGGCGGTGGTGGGGGTCTCTAAACCCCAAGTCCAGTAGGGGCCTCGCGTTTAAAATCACAGAAAGGGGAACTACAAGCAAGCCAATGAATAAAAACAGGATCTTGGGAGGAATAGATTCTTCTTGCCCCTTAAGAAGAAATTCTAGGAGTCATATTCTATACCATCTCGGAGAGAACCCTGAGTAAGAGAAGAAAAATTCCAGGCCTCGCCAGGCCCCTCCCTAATTCTCTTTCCCTTCTCCTCACCTTTACCTTCACCCATTTCTCTCTCCCCTGTCCCTCCACGCTCTAGCCACACTGCCTCTTTCAGTTCCTCCGACATTGCACA
>NW_011897065.1:2964-4166 GCF_000151845.1 Pteropus vampyrus | reverse complement strand
GTGACATTCTAGAGAAATAAACTCTTGCTCATTCATCCCCGTGTCCGCTGCATCCCGTGCAATCCGTGGCTCCTTTTAGGCACGAGATACATATCGGAAAAAGCCAGAGGTAGCACAGATAGGAAGCCACAAAAGGTCCCTTCTTAGCAAAGATGCTATTTGGGGAAGAAAAAGTGGACAGTTAGCATGCCAGTGACAGGAAATCCCACAGGACAGTGTGGGTTGTTGCTCTGGCCAGCCGCTGTCACAGTCATGCTGAGCTCCGACCCCACCGGGCCTGGCCCCCATCTGGCCCTTACAAAGGCGAAGCACTTAATCCTGCCTTTTGCTTGGTGAGTCAGCTGGGTTTGGCTGGTCCAGGATAAACACGTCCCCAGGCTGTGTGTGAACTGGCTCCAGGTCTGGTGTCCGTGTCTTATTCTGGGACCGAGGGCAAAATGTGGTATGATCATTTTATAGTAACAGAAGCTCAAAAGGGCAGGTGTGATGACATGGGCACATTTTAAGTCTCGGCTTGCCTCGCGTCTGCAACCAGCCCCTGGCCAAGTGAGCTGAAGGCCAAGTGCAAAGGCAAAGTGTCAGAAATATCTCCCACCCCCCACCAGGACATGAGACGTGGCACGGTGTGGACATGTGATAATGCCATGCTACAGGGGTGCAGAGAATCTCAGTATTCACTGAAAACTTAATTTATGAACTTAAATGTCAAAAAGGGAAAGTTCTCTAGAACTTGGTTAAGTTAGTAAAAAGATTCAGAATGACTTTTTTTCCAATTATAAGCATTTTCTGGGTTTATTCTTTTACCCCATGGCCATCATTACATAAAGAGATTATGTCCTTGCTTTTTAAAAAAATACGCTTTTTTTTTCCTTCGGAAATTAGACTTAAACTTCCATAATTATCTTAATAGTTTATCTACCAAAGCCAAAAACAGAATATTCATATATCCTTATGATTGAATGTAGAGATTCGGCTTCATTCTTTCTTATCTTTTTTCCCTCTGGAAATTTATTTCACCCCTTTCCTCATTTCAACAGAAATATTTAGTAATCTGGACTTTAAAACATTCCGAGCAGATACCGATCACGGCACTGTTCTCACAGACTCCCGCGGTTTGCCGTGGCGGGAAATGCCTCACGCTTTCAGACGGTACTTCTTGCACTGCGTGATCTTGCCAGACACGCCTGTCCACTCTCCTACCC
>NW_011897065.1:0-889 GCF_000151845.1 Pteropus vampyrus | reverse complement strand
CACACATACATGTAGCAACACAGGTGCGTCTGCAGAGGAAGCATGCGAAGGTCTGAATTCGTCCCAGCTGGCCTCGGGCGCAGTGTGTGTTTGTGCCCCTGTGGCAACACGTTTTCACATTAAAACAGAGGATTCGAGGTGAACACCGTAGCCCAGAGATCGCGAAGACGATGGAAAATAAGTGCGTTAGTCTGCCGTCCTGTCTTTCTAAAGCCATCCGTCACTCTGCATTAGAACACGTGCGATCTGTAACAAAAGCACGACATTGCCCACGCTTCTCTCTCGTGATCTTGGCCGCTAATCCCTGTACTAGTCAGGGGTGTACTAGTCAGGGGAAGTTAGTTGACACTTGCCAACCAAAGATAAGGAGGGGCGGTGAGACGTCACTCAGGTTTTAATTTACTTTAAAGTCTTTCGGCAATCTAAAGTCACAGAAAAAATAAAAAGTAGTGCATACAATAAACATCCATATTCTTTCTCTGATATTACATTCCAATGGAGCAAACCGTTTCTGGATTATGGTTTTCACAGCCCATTTAATATTCTAGGGATTATAGTAATATTTTAAAAGTACATGATGTTTTACCTGCTCCCCATATTTTGAGATTTCTGCTCCCTGCCGCTAACGCTTCTTACTGGTGGTCAGGTTGGCACACAAAAGGCCGGAGCTGCTTAGTGGCTCAGATGTGGTACCTGTGTTCTCCTTAATTAAGGGTTCTATTTTTTGCTCTATTTAAGCATCATCAGTCCCTGGCTTCTTAAGTTTGAGAATCTGCTGACACTGCCTTACTGAGGCAAGAAAATGCTGCTGATGGAACAGAGAGGAGGCTGGCGAGGGGGGAAGGGCTCAGAGCCCAACCTGAGACTTCAGCGACACAGGTCACCTGAG
>NW_011897064.1:3687-4471 GCF_000151845.1 Pteropus vampyrus | reverse complement strand
GGGGGACCTGGGGAAGCCGAGGCCTGAATGACATGGGGAAAGGTCGCTCAGGATAGGCCTAGAGCCTGCGACTCTGACCGCCCCCTCCTCCGCCATTCTGGCCTGGGCAGCAAAGTGGCCGTGCAGGGGGGCGGGGGGCGGAGGACATCGGATTCTACCTCCTGTGTGGGTGGTGGCAGGGAGCAGGGAGGAAGTCCCAGGCGGCAGACCCCATCCCCACCATCCAGCCTACACGCTTTCTATTTCAGACCAGGGCGAACCTTGGGGCCTCACCCTCCTCTTCCTAAAACGTGACTCCCCAACACCCCGAGTAACCACTCGTGTGAAAGAGAGGACTCCAGGGAGATGCCACGTTCGGCACCAGGCGATGAGGCCACATCACCTCCTGGCCCAGCAGCAATACCCCTGAAAGTCCTGGGCACACGGGCCCAGCTGGGTCTCTGAGGCGGGGCCCTGTGTGTGATTCCCTCAGGCACAGCAGGCACCAAGGCACCGTCCCTGCCCTGGGCCAGGTCAGAGCAACTGCATGGGGTAAGGTGCCTTCTCGAATATGAGCACAGCTCCCAACCCTTCCCCTGGTCACCTGTGTGGGGCGGGGAGAGCAGGTTTGGGGAGAGGCTGAGGGGCCATCACAGCTCGCAGGGCCCCGCGCAGGGCGGGGAAGACGCCCTGGAAATGCTGACCCCAGAGAAGGGGCTTCCTCTTCCCAGTAGAGCGAAGAGAAGCCCCAATAATTTGGCCTCTTTCCGAACCTGAGGTTTCCCAGTGAGACTCCAGATGAGGA
>NW_011897064.1:0-967 GCF_000151845.1 Pteropus vampyrus | reverse complement strand
AGGAGCCGTGGGAAGTCTCCTGGCCAGAAAAGGAAGGGAGAGAGAGTTCCAGCTGGCACTGAGTCTCCCTGGAGAAAAAGGTGTCTGGTCCCCCCCTTCCCTGCCTTGCAGCCCTGGGAGCCTGTTCAGGAGGTGCCTCTCTTGGTGCCCACAGCCCTGATGTGCCTGGGTCTCTGACCGTCACAGGGCACCCTGCCACCGGGGTGTGAAGGCTGGACACATCCTACCTCTGCTGGGAGGGTCAGGGTCCTGATCCCAGTGGCCAGAGCATCTGTCCAGCCTGCCTGCTGTTGCAGTGGCAAAGGAAGTCACTTTGTCATGAATGTCTGCCATGCACGCCACAGAGACAGACGGCCAGTTCTTGCTGGGTGGGGGGCAATGCGCCTTCCAAACATATTTCCTTCACTCGGCCTCATGTCCAGGAGGACCTGCAGGCTGTGGGCTCACCTGGGGGATTTCCAGCCCCGCCCTGTCCTAGCTGTGTGCCCTTGACCTCTCAGTTTCCTCATCGTTAGCATGGGGACGAGATTGTCTGCCCACTGCAGAGGGCTGCGTGAGGGCCGGATACGCACTCGGTGCAACGCCCGCAGGCAGCGGGTGCTGAGGAAACATGGCGACAGTGTGGGCCGCTCTTCGGGGGATGGACCTCACTTCTGGGGGAGCTGTGAGGTCGACCGCTGAGGGAAAGAGTGAGCGGGTGCTCCCTGAGCTTCCCCGCGCACCCAGCGACCGGGCCGACGAACACATCACCTTCCAAGCAGAAGTCTGGGGCCGGGGCTTTCTGTGTGGCCACCGTGGCCACCGCTGCTGTCAGGCTGTGTCTGGGCAAGACTCTCATCCTGCCCGAGAGACTCAGGGCTCCGCTCCCTCGGGGGGTGTCCCTCGCGGGGTGCCGACTCACCAGGATGCTGCGGTTCCCTTTAGTGAATTCTCTGAAGGCCTCGGTGACCTGCTCCCGCGTTCTGGT
>NW_011897063.1:2687-3521 GCF_000151845.1 Pteropus vampyrus | reverse complement strand
TGAGAGCAGTTTCTCTTCAATAGGTGCAGGTAGTTTATAACTTTATATACAAGGGAAAAGGAATTTTATCTTACTAAATATAAAAGCATTTTTTTCTTAGTCCAATACCATTGTACACTAGCTTTTCAACTCTAAATTATATAGATTGCGGTTAACAATCTATACCCTTATTCCTCCTTCTAAGAAAAAGTAATCAGAGGAATTACAAACTATTTAAGCAACAAAATTCCGTATAGGTTAAAATGCTATTAAGGGAGTAATAAAGTACAGTTAATTCAAGAGACTATCAGTAGTGTATATTGAATGGGTAGGTTTCTGTCTTTTGTTTTCATTTTTAGAATTCCATTTCTGATCCTAGCCCTTTTTCCAAGCATAATTTGGCATTTAATTTTCTTGTTCAACTTTACAGCTTCAGAGCTCACTTTTCTAATATATTGTAAGCTATCAGAATTAAAATTCCTTAGGGTAGTGTAGGTTCAGCCAGTGGATCCCTGGCAGAAATCAGCCAACCATCCAGCACTTCGCGCCAATAGGTAGACCCATTAACACGTCAGCCACACACGAGTACTTGTCACAGGTTTTTAAAACCACAGCTGAAACACACCCCTCGTTCAATCAGTTCTGTGTTTAGTGGTCAGAGAAATTGGATTCCTGTGATAACGGGCACCGTGAGTAGCAGGTCACAGACTAGGTGACAGTGGAATTGGTGCTGACTTGAAGTTTCAGGAACATTGACGCACCTGGACCCAGCGAAGTCGCTGCTCTTCCATCTCAGTGGCATAAGAGGTTGGGCAAGCAGCCTGACAACAGCGTTATGTGTCATGCCAGCAGGCC
>NW_011897063.1:0-2357 GCF_000151845.1 Pteropus vampyrus | reverse complement strand
TTCTTTGTGTAGGAAAGCATGCTTTCTTTATAATAAACAGGGCAATTTCATCCAAGAAGCCAATTAAAGTACCTACCTACATGTGCCAGAATTCAACTCCGCAAACCTAATTACCATATTTTTGGCAGCCACTAGAAATCAGAATATTAGTAATTAATGTTAAATAGGCAAATGGCATTCTTTTTCTTTAGACATTAGCTCTTGGTGATTATAGTACCTCCCAAATTTTTATTTTAAAATAATTTGAGTAATTATGTAGAAATCAAACTGAGGAATGACGTTTCTTTGAGAGCAGTTTCTCTTCAATAGGTGCAGGTAGTTTATAACTTTATATACAAGGGAAAAGGAATTTTATCTTACTAAATATAAAAGCATTTTTTTTTAGTCCAATACCATTGTACACTAGCTTTTCAACTCTACATTATATAGATTGTGGTTAACAATCTATACCCTTATTCCTCCTCCTAAGAAAAAGTAATCAGAGGAATTACAAACTATTTAAGCAACAAAATTCCGTATAGGTTAAAATGCTATTAGGGAGTAATAAAGTACAGTTAATTCAAGAGACTATCAGTAGTGTATATTGAATTGGTAGGTTTTTGTCTTTTGTTTTCATTTTTAGAATTCCATTTCTGATCCTAGCCCTTTTTCCAAGCATAATTTGGCATTTAATTTTCTTGTTCAACTTTACAACTTCAGAGCTCACTTTTCTAATATGTTGTAAGCTATCGGAATTAAAATTCCTTAGGGTAGTGTAGGCTCAGCCAGTGGATCCCTGGCAGAAATCAGCCAACCAGCCAGCACTTCGCGCCAATAGGTAGACCCATTAGCACGTCAGCCACACACGAGTACTTGTCACAGGTTTTTAAAACTACAGCTGAAACACACCCCTCGTTCAATCAGTTCTGTGTTTAGTGGTCAGAGAACTTGGATTCCTGTGATAACGGGCACCGTGAGTAACAGGTCACAGACTAGGTGACAGTGGAATTGGTGCTGACTTGAAGTTTCAGGAACACTGACGCAGCTGGACCCAGCGAAGTCGCTGCTCTTCCATCTCAGTGGCATAAGAGGTTGGGCAAGCAGCCTGACAGCAGCGTTATGTGTCATGCCAGCAGGCCGGTCCACAGGCTGCAGTGTCTTCCTGCAAGGACAGCCGTTTTAAACTGTCCGTCTAGCAGGATTGTTGGAAATTGCTTTTGTTACTCTTGATAGAGACCATGGGGAAGGTTTGAGAGCAGTGGAAATAGAGATAGCAGCGGGCAGATCCCAATTAAGTGCTGTATTCTTCCTTTTTGCCAGTTTGCTTTTACATGCATGAACTCTTCTTTCCCCCAGGTGTTTGTGGCTTGATTGTCCCTCAGGAAGACATGCCATTTTGTGATTCTGGCATCTGTCCGGACATCATAATGAACCCACACGGCTTTCCATCGCGAATGACGGTCAGTACATTTTTCAGAGGTGCTGCTTTTAAGGAAGGAAGCAGGGAGCTGGCTTGTGGTTAGTGGAGGCAGTGGGACCCTGAAACTAATTTTTAGAAAGGGCCATTTGACCCCTATCCAAACGAATAGGTTCCTCGCCCCTGACAATGTGGGGCTACTCTCCTTTGTAGAGGGAACGCAGGGCAGGTCTACCCTTCCCTCCAGAGCAGTCTTCTGATTGATAAACTTCCCTTCAGCAGAAAGAACCCCCTTGTATTGAACCTCGTGTCTCTCCCTTTCTTTGGTTATTGTTTTGTATTGCTGGCTCTACCTCTTACCAGCTGTGTGACTTGGAGAGTTGCTTGACCTCTGTGTACTTCAGTCTCCTCACATGTAGAGTCAGGGACATAGTAGTGCCTATCGCATAGGCACTAAAGGGTAAACTTAGAGCACACATGTCATGCTTTTCCAACAGTCTGTCACACAGTAAGAAAGTGATAAATATTTGCTGCTATTAATTTATCACTCTTTTTAAGAGTATTACTCACATAATCTTTTGGGGAAATAGGCCAGAGCTAAGTAAACAGGATTCTTATACCACAGGAAGGTACTTACTTAATTTGTTCACATCCCACAGGTGGGAAAGTTAATTGAGCTGTTGGCCGGCAAGGCAGGCGTGTTAGACGGCAGATTCCACTACGGCACCGCGTTTGGAGGCAGCAAAGTGAAGGACGTGTGTGAAGACCTTGTCCGCCATGGTTACAACTACTTGGGGAAAGACTATGTTACATCTGGCATCACGGGGTAAGTAAGTGTGTGTTTAGACATTTTAAATAAAAATATGATTTGGTTAGGGTAAGAGGTAAGAGCTCTTAAGATTACAGCTTTACTCCTTTAAGAAATCTGATACAAGAAAACCCAGATTCATGGTGAAGATAT
>NW_011897062.1:6182-7283 GCF_000151845.1 Pteropus vampyrus | reverse complement strand
TTATCTGGATGGTAACTATCCTCTAGAATAAAGGCACAGGCATATTCTACACCAAAGTCCTGTCTTTGACTCTTATGTTTATTACCCTTTTAACACGTACAAATAGGAAATTAAGGTCTTTTTATTTATTTTCAAGTCCTTTCTAGATTTTTTTTCTTTTTTCTTTTTGTTTTTGTTTTGGGGTGATATAGGCAGAAGTTAAGCTTCTATAAATGATGCTAGGGGGTTAAATCTCTTGATTCCTTTATAGTATAGCAGGAGTTTATGACTGTACCTGCCACTGGCAATTTATCAAACCACTTACACAAATGCAGCTTTTACTTTAATAGATTAGTGCCTTGTGGTGAGCTAATCAAAATATAGCTATACAATACCTTCTTTTTTTTCAGTCGCATGAGTTTATTAAAAAGGTGGCATAATCTTTTCAAAGAAGTAGACTGTGACGATAATTTCTTCTGCCAAAGAAATAAATCATTTTGGGGATCACCACCTACCACATGTTTCCTGCTACTGCTTAAAACAGATATAACTTCCTGACAAATAATTTTTATAGAAGCAATCTTTTCAAATACTCTTAAAGAATTATCTTTATACTTTACTTTGTATAATTATACTACCTAAATATGTATCATATTTGATCTCACGTCAAATATAATATACAAAAATACTGAACTCATAATAAAATGAGAGCATAGATAGCATGTTAGTATTGCCGCTTTATATCAGTTACCGACTGTCTTAAAACAGCACCTATTAAATAATATTTTATCTTTAAACTTTCTGTGGCAGAAAGTGGAAAAGTTTTGCCACAAAACTATCCCATTTATTTGTTAAAAGGAAAATTCAATTTAAGCAAAAGAATGAATTTGAAGGCATAACACCCTTTTGCTGAGATCTGTCTAGTGTAATGATACTAAGTTAGGCACCAGTTAGTACCGATGAATCTATATTTAAGCTGTGCCAGGAGAAGCCACTGGCTCAGCTGAGAAATAACATGTGAGTGATTGGGTGAGAAGAGATATACTATAGCAGGGTGACTTAGAATAGGCTGATTGGGAATTCATTGTTAAGGAAAATATAAACTAAGAAAAGTCAATTATC
>NW_011897062.1:0-1380 GCF_000151845.1 Pteropus vampyrus | reverse complement strand
CTGTGCTCACATTTCAGTTGAAGATTTTAATTAGAAATATGATAAAAATATTCAGTTTCAAAGAACCATAAAGGAATTACCAATCTTTTTTTTTTTTTTTGATAACCCAAAGTAGACCCTTGGATTTCTGTATCTTTTAAATTCTTTGTTTTCTCTCAAACCACCTTTACTTATTAGTATTTATTAATTAAACAAAAACAAAACTAGTCTAACATAGGACATATTCTTTAAAATAGTTTTTCTCTTGCATTTAAATGTCAGGACTAAGAAGTATGCTAGTTCTTAATTTAAATATAATGCTAGACTGCATTTATAATGTGGAAAGAAGCAATTGTTTTCTAGTAGCTTAATAAGTCAGTACATTATAACATCTCTACAGGCAGTAAAGCAATGGTAATACATATAATAGTCATGAAACAATATAATAACTTTATACCTAATTTTTCAAGGGTATCATATTTTTCACAAATTCAATTTTTAAAAAGAATGATGATAGTCAAGTAAGGTAGACAGCTGTCAATTTGAGTTTACCCCCAAAATAAAAAAAGCAGAATATTTACTGATGTACAAAGATATTAAAAATAGATGTTAAAAATACAGAACAGTTGCAACATATGTTAAAATATTTACCTACTAATTATAACTTAAACAATTAGAAAGTAAAAATTAAATAATGCAATATTTTGGAATCTAATTCTATTTCCTAGTTATATAGTCTCTTCTAGAATCTACGTTCTATTTTTTAAATATATTTTTAATAGCTTAGTGGTTTCAGGAGGATGATTTGCTATATATAGTTTTAGGACTTAAAACATTATCAAGACCAATTATTATTTTTTAAAATTATTTTTACTAAGCTTGTACCCCAAAATGTATGTATCACTACAGGCTTTGGCACCAGACAGTCCTAGGTTCTTATTCTGGCTTTGCCACTTATCAGCCTTATAACCTTAGACAAGTGTCTAAAATTCTCCAACCTATATTTTCCTCCATTATGAATAATGTGTAATAGAAGTACCAGCCTCATAGTAGAGCTGAGGGTATTTTTTTTTTATTTTTTATTTATTTTATTTATTTATTTAAAAAAATTTTTTAGATGAGGCAACCCTTGGTTGACCTCACAGATTGCAAGGACCTCGTCAGCTTACAATCCCTTATTTTTATTTTTTTACACCTACAGCAGCTGGTCTTCCTAGGTGGTCTCCCATACAAGTACTAACCAGGCCCGACCCAGCTTAGCTTCTGAAATCAGATGGTATCGGGCTTGTTCAGGGTGGCATGGCCATAGACTGAGGGTGTTTTTAAAAGTAAGCTGTGTAATGCATTTAATGCTGACATATAGGAAGGAAGTGCAATCATGGACCACTTAATGACAGAACC
>NW_011897061.1:443-1797 GCF_000151845.1 Pteropus vampyrus | reverse complement strand
GGCCCCCAGAAACATGCAGCAACTGAATCTCCAAGACAGCCCAGTCCCTCAGTCCTCCAGTCTCCAACGGAGGACAGTGACCTTCCCCCACCCTATAATCCAGGACAACAGAGGCCAAATAGGACCACCTCACCTCCTCAGACACGGGCAGGTAACCCCTATGGGCCTCCTGCTCCCGCTCCAGGCGAGGCACCAGCCAATACCACCACCCTGGCCATCCTCCCCTTGCGAGAAGACTCTTGCTATTGTTCTTTGTAAAGGGCATCAAAAAGGGAATAGTCCTGAGGCTGAGAGAAACAACCCTGGGTTGTTTCTCAGGGTTGTCTCTCAGAAACAACCCTGAAGTTCCGGGGATACCAAATTAAGGGAGAATTTCTTGTAGTAGTTTCTTAGCTGGGCATCGTGAGGCCATCTCCTAAGAAACTACTACAAGAAATTCTCCCTCAATTTGGTATCCCCGGAACTTCAGAGACAAGAACAGTGGCCACAAGGCCAGTGGGGCCCCCACCACATCTGCTGACTGTTGTCCCTTACCTAGAACTGCCTCCGTGTCCAACCTATACAGCGGAAGAGGACATATATTTTCAGGGCAAGGGAGCCACTAGGAACCAACAGGGGTGGTGGACAACCCCAGATGGAAAAATCGGGTTCTCACGGCCCTTGGAAGGACTCTCTTCCACCAACTACACCAGACCACACACCTAGGGTGAACTAAGATGCTCCAAGCTTTAGACCCCTACTTTCACTTGTTAAAAGGGAGAAGAACTGCAGAGGAGATGGCCTCACGATGCCCAGCTCGTGCCCAAGTTAATCCAAAGAAGGGGAAGATAGAAGAACCTAGGCATAGGGAAAGAGGAACTTATCCGGGGGACCACTAGGAAGTCGATTTCATTGAGGTAACCCAGACTGTGGGGGGCTACAAATATTTACTTGTTTTTATAGACACCTTTTCAGGATGGGCAGAGGCCTTCCCCACCAGGAAAGAAATTGCCTTAGTAGTTACTAAGAAACTACTACAAGAAATTCTCCCCCAATTTGGTATCCCCGGAACGTTAGGGTTGGATGACGGGCCAGCCTTCGGAGCAAAGGTATCACAGTAATTGGCTAGCTACCTAAATTTGCGATGGAAACTCTACTGCGCCCACCGGGCCCAAAAGTTCAGGCCACGTAGAGCGAATGAATCAGACCCTAAAAAAGACATTAGTCAAGTTAGGATTAGAAACTGGTGGGACCTGGGTAGAACTTCTCCCCTTTGCTCTTCTCCGAGCCAGGTGTACTCCATATATTAATGGATTCACCCCATTTGAAATTTTCTTTGGAAAACCCCCACCTTTAGTACCTAGAATAGAAGATG
>NW_011897061.1:0-328 GCF_000151845.1 Pteropus vampyrus | reverse complement strand
CAAAGTGTACAGAAGGAGATTTGGTCTGGGGTTCATGCTGCCCACTCAGCCCCAGGGGACAGACTTCCCCATCAGTTTCAGCCTGGGGACTCTGTTTGGATCCAGAAATTCACTTCCAAGGGACTACAACCCAAATGGAAAGGACCCTTCACTGTCTACCTGATGACGCCCACTGCAGTCAAAGTAGATGGCATCCCATCATGGATTCATCACTCCCACATGAAGGCAGCATGAGAGTGGACAGCTCAGGAAGACGGGCCCTTAAGACTAAGACTCAAGCGTACATAAGTATAACCCTTTGTTTTTTCCTTTTTATCTCTTTAGCCCA
>NW_011897060.1:2535-2898 GCF_000151845.1 Pteropus vampyrus | reverse complement strand
AGCTGATCACGTGTGTATTATCTATGACTTAGCAATTCCAGTCTCAGATATACATTCCACAGAGATGGATATATATGTACCCCAAAAGACAAGTATAAGATGTTCTTAGCAGCACAATTGTTATGGCCCCAAATAAGCATCTTTGTGTTTATGATGCTCTATAGGTGATTCTGAGGACCAGTCAGTGGTGAGAACCATGACAGTATAAAATGCACTTTTGATAAAATTTTAATTTAAGATTTCATTTTATGTGTTGTTTTGATAGAAAAATCATGAGCCGTTACCTTCTTCTTTGCATGAAATAAAGCTGAAATGGTGAAAATGGCTAAAAATTATTTATAAAATACTAAATTGTTTATTTGT
>NW_011897060.1:0-342 GCF_000151845.1 Pteropus vampyrus | reverse complement strand
CTGAATTTTGCTTAATTTTGCCTGGAAGAAAGCCTTACTATAAACTGAGAAGAAATAGTGTTTTCCATTCAAATATTCTGGGCCTGCTCATAGTGGGCATCATCATTATGTCATTATCTTGTCCACAAATGTCTGTCCTGAAGGTCCTGTTGGGCAGTCCCGAGCTGACTGGCTGCAGATTTATTAGTGGGTTAAGGAGGTTGGGAAACTGGAGGACTGGTCAAGGGTGAAAATATGTTTGCAAGTAATTATGAGCAAGTTTGGTTTGGATACAAGAGAGCAATGAGTAACCTCCTAGCTTTGGCTACTCATAATGTGGTCTTCAGAAGGCAGCATCAACAC
>NW_011897059.1:3849-5298 GCF_000151845.1 Pteropus vampyrus | reverse complement strand
AACCACCTGATTAGATGTTTTTTAAACATTCTAATCTTAAACACCCATTTGTGTGTGCCTTAGTGGCATATGTAAATTTCTTCCCTTTGGGCTGCTCTGTGGAACTCTGTTTACGTCATCTTTCTTGGCTTGCTCTCAAATATGGATAAAGGAGGACTATGTGCCTAGGGGCTTTACAACCCGCCCCTCTCCCTCCCTCCCTCCCCCTCCTCTCTCTATCCCTCCTTCCCTCTCTTCCTCCCAGTATTTACAGAGTACCTAAGATTAGCCAAGCACCGTTTCAGGTACTGGGTGCTATTCTAGATAAGTGTTACCTCAGTTAATTCTTATAACACTGTGAGGAAAACATTATTATTTTCATTTTACATGTGAAAAAACTAGCTCGCACAGCTTCAATAATTGTTTAGTCACGCAACCAGTACAGTGCAAAACTGGTCTGTCTCTAACTCGTAACCTTTACGATGCAGACAGGACTCTCCTTGTAATCAGATCTGATAAATTAACACACCTAACACATTAGTCATGCCATAGTGGACTACAAAAACTGATTTGTTAATGAGGACAACCAACGGGCAAGATCCTGATCATTTGGGGAATAAATGGAGAGAACGAATTTCTATCCCTCCTCACTTCTCAGTGAGCATGGGATTTTGACATTTCATTTGTCTTTCCTTTGTTAGGGTACCAGGCTAATGGGGAATGGAGGGAGTTTATAAAAATTATCTGCAGGCCAGGACTTCCGTAATTTGGTCTTTGCATAAGACATGAAACATGGGAGATAATCTTTATCTTTTAATATTTAAATGTAGTCTTAATCCATTTATATTTATTAATGAATTAAGTGGATTTATATCCTTCTTGTCATCCTTCTCCAGAATTTTAGTTTCATCTTTTGGTCTAAACATGGGAGAACAGTTACTTTTGTAGTCATTATTAATTATATTTACTGACATTTCAATAATTTCTATACTCACCATCATTCCATGCATGCTACATCTTCCCTCTGGGATTACTTATCCTCTTGTATTAACATCGTTTAACAATTCTTTTAGCGAGATTCTTTGTACTTTCTAAACATGTCTTTATTTCATTCTTACTCTTGAAAGATAGTTTAGCTACAGACAGAATTCTTTCTTGACGATTTTTTTTTTTTTCCAGCACTTTGAAGCTATCACTCCATTTGTTTCTGGCCTTGATGGCTGTTGAGAGGTGTTCTGTCAACCTAACTAAACCAGGCTTTAAGGTCCTTTGTCCTTGATGTTTGGATTTCTTTTATTGATCCTAGTCAGTTCTTAGAAGTATGCTTTGAATTTGAGGACTCATGTCTTTTTAAAAGTCTGGCAAATTTAAGTTTTGTTGGCCATTTGCTCTATTCTTTTGTACAGAACCTCTTATTAGAAGTTCTTCTGGACAGTCTCAGAAGATCCTTCATGCCTCTTAGCTGCTTTT
>NW_011897059.1:0-554 GCF_000151845.1 Pteropus vampyrus | reverse complement strand
CTTTTCATGATATGAGTTCAAGGATGCTCAGTATCTGTGATTAGTAGCTTGGGGCACAGAAACCAGATAAAGATGAACCACAGACTAAAAAGTAGAAACAGTCCTACTTAAAAAAAAAAAAAAAACATACAACTCTTGGCTGTTACTGGCTATTCTGAATTCCAGGAAACCACACAGGATTCTCACGTCAAGCTGTTATAGGTGAGCACGGCCCCCAGCTCTACCGCCCCTATCCCAGTACCGGGCCGATCTGTTACATCACTGAGTAGAGCCACGTGTGCTTGGCTGCGGTCCCTTAGCCCCACTGCACTCTCTACGGTGGTGACAGTCTCCAGTGTAAGCCAGAGTGGCCCAACCAGTGGGAATTATGGTCTGAGAAGCCTTCTGAGTGAAGGGCCTTGACTACTTAGCACGCACGCCAATACACAGACATACATGGACATACACACACACACACACACACACACACACACACACACGCATGCACGCACGCACACACACCCTTTGAGACTTCTTTAGGCTTAAGTCACCCTGCTTCTCAGTCTGCCCACTCC
>NW_011897058.1:1124-3626 GCF_000151845.1 Pteropus vampyrus | reverse complement strand
GGATGTTAAAGGGACTTCTTTAAAAAGAAGAAGGGGGAAAACAAACAGAAACAAAAGCATAAATATGAATAAAATGGCAATAAATATGTACATCAATAATCGCTTTAAATGTAAATGGACTAAATACTCCAAATCAAAAGAAACAGGGTAGCTAAATGGATAAGAAAACAAGACCCATACATATGATGTCTACAAAAGACCTGCTTTGGATCAATTGACACACACACAAACTGAAAGTAAATAGTTGGAAAAAAAATACATCATGCAAATGGATATGAAAATAAAGCAAGTCTTATATCAGATGAAAGAGACATCCATCCAAATGGGAAAATATATTTGCAAGCAACGCCTCTGATAAGGGCCTAATATCCACAACATACAAAGAACTCATACAACTCAATAACAAAAACAAAACAAAACAAAAAAAACAATCCAATCAAAAAATGGGCAGAGGACCTGAACAGACACTTCTCCCAAGAAAACATGCAAATGGCCAGCAAACATGAAAAGATGCTCAACATCACTAGCTATCAGGGAAATGCAAATCAACACCACAATGAGATACCATCTCACACCTGTTAGAATAGCTATAATCAACATGACAAGTAATAACAAATGTTGGAGAGGATGCGGAGAAAAAGGAACCCTTATACACTGTTAGTGGGACTGTGAATTGGTACAGCCACTATGGAAAACAGTATGGAGTTTCCTCAAAACTAAGAATTGATCTACCATATGATCCAGCAATCTCTCTACTGGGTATTTACCCCAAAGACTTGAACACTCATATCCAAAAAGATATTTGCACACTTATGTTCATAGCAGCATTATTCACAGTGTCCAGGACATGGAAGCAACCAAAATGTACTACAATAGATGATTGTCTAAAAAAGCTGTGATACATGTATACAATGGAATATACTCGGCCATAAGAAGAGATGAAATACTGCCGTTTGTGACATGTATAGACCTCGAGATAATCATGCTAAGCAAAATAAGCCAGACAGAAAAAGTTGAAAACCACATGATATCACTTATATGTGTGATATAAACCTAAAAACAACAAAAGAACAAGACAAACAAACAGAGACTCATGAACATGAACAATAGACTAGTGGTTACCAGAGGGGAGAAGGAAGCAGGGAGAGGGGAGGTAGATGGAGTAAATGGGGTCAAATATGTGGTGATAGAAAGAAATCTAACTATGGGAGGTGAACACACAATGTAAATATCTATATGCCTTACTGTTAAAATATACAGCTGAAACTTAACTGGATTTCGTTAACCAAAGCCACCATAAAAATAAAGAAAGAAATTAACCACCCCCAAAAGATAAATAGATTAGATAGATAGATAGATAGATAGATAGATGGTTAGATAGATGGTTAGATAGATAGATGGTAGATAAAACAAAGGTTATAGTAAGAAACAAAGGCATTACATGATGATAAAGGGATCAATACAAGAGGAGGACATAACCCTCATAAACATATATGCACACAATATAGGAGCACCTCCATACATAAAGCAAATATTGATTGACATAAAGAGAGAGATTGACAATAATATATTCATAGTAGGAGAATTTAATACCCCATTGACACTAACGGACGGATGTTCCAGATAAAAAATCAATAAGAATCCAGCTGCCTTAATGACACACTGGACCAGATGGATTTAATTGCCATTTTTAGAGCATTTCACAAAGCAGCAGAATATGCATTCTTCTTAACGGCACATGGTACATTTTCCGTACAGATGACATTAGGCCACAAAACAAGTCTCAGTAAATTTAATAACATTGAAATCATATCAAGTATCTTCTCCGACCACAATGGTATAAAACTAAAAATCAACTACAAGAAAAAAAAAAACTGGAAAATACACAAGCACATGGAGGCTAAACAACATGCTATTAAACAATGAGTTAACAATGAGGTCAAGGAAGAACTCAAAAGATACCTAGAAACAAATGAAAATGAAAATAGAACAGCTCAAAATCTATGGGACATAGAGAAAGCAATCGTGAGAGGGAAATTCATAGTAATATAAGCCTACCTCAAAAAACAAGAAAAATCTCAAATAAACAATCTAACTTTACACTTAAAAGAACTAGAAAACAATAAAACAGCAAACAAAACCCAAAGTGAGTAGAAGGAAGGAAATAATAAAGGTCAGAATGGAAATAAATGAAATAGAGTCTAGAAAAAAATATAAAAGATCAATGAAACCAAGACCTGGTTCTTTGAAAGGATAAACACAATTAATAAACCTTTAACCAGACTTATCAAAAAAAAAATAAAGACCCAAATAAATAAAATCAGAAATGAAAGAGGAGCATTATGGACTCCACAGAAATACAAATGATTATAAGAAAATACTATGAGCAATTACATGCCAACAAATTGGACTAACTGGAAGAAATGGATACATTCTTAGAAACATGTAATCTCCAAATACTCTGTCAAGAAGAAACAGAAAATCTGAACCGACTGATTACCA
>NW_011897058.1:0-334 GCF_000151845.1 Pteropus vampyrus | reverse complement strand
GAAGAGAAGGAACAGAGGAAGAAAAAACAGATGGGGCAAATATAAAACAAATAGAAAAATGGTGTCCTAAATCAACCAAAAATCAATGAATATGTTAAATGTACATTATCAGAACACTTAGAATGAAGACCAAGATGTCAGACCGGATTTTAAAAAAAGGCTGAATGAATAAATAAATGAATGAACAAACTATCTTGGAAAAAATTAATCAAGTGGGGTTAGTGAATGTTTTTCCATTTCTAGAAGTCGTTTAAGGAACTATTATCTCCCATTCTCAGTTCAAACAATGTAACAGTGGGTCTAACCCCAATTTTGGTTCCAACACTGAGCATAT
>NW_011897057.1:0-2084 GCF_000151845.1 Pteropus vampyrus | reverse complement strand
CTCTAGTACACCTGGAACATTCTCAAGGAATGCTGAGACACAAAACTAGCCTCAACAACTTTAAGATTAAAATCGTACCAAGCATATTAACTGACCATAATGTTTCAAAACTGGAAATCAACAGTAAAAAGAAAGTGGGAAGAACCACACATTCATACTACTAAACAACATACTACTAAAGAACAACTGGGTCATAGAAAAAATAAAAGGAGCAATCAAGAGATACATAGAAACAAACAAGAATGAGTACAACATATCAAAATTGTTGAGACACAGCAAAAATGATAATAAGAGGAAAGTTCATATCATTATAGGCCTATCTCAGGAAACAAAAAAAGATCCCACGTAAACAACCTAACATCTTTAAAAAACTAGAAAAAGAAGAACGAATGAAGCCCAAAGTCAAGAGGGAAATAAAAATTAGAACAGAATTAAATAAAATTGAGAACAAAAGGACAATAGAAAAAATTAATGCAACAAAGAGCCAGTTCTTTGAGAAGTTTAATAAAATTGACAAACCTCTGGGTAGACTCACTAAGGAAAAAAGAGAAAGAACACAAATAAACAAAATCACAAATGAAAGAGAAATTACAACAGATACAACCAAAATACAAAGGAGCATATAAGAATACTATGAAAAATTATATGCCATGAAATTTAATAACCTAGAAGCAATGGATTTCTTAGAAATATACAATCTTCCTAAATTGAATCATGAAGAACCAGAAAATCTAAATAGATTGATCAACAGCACAGAAATTAAATCATCAAAAACCTTCTCAAAAGTAAAAGTCCAGGACCAGATGGCTTCACTAGTGAATAATACCAAAAATTTAAAGATTTAATACTTGTTCTTCTCAAATTTTTCCAAAATATTGAAGAAGAGGCAATATTTTCTAACTCATTTTATGAATCCAACATTACCCTAATACCAACACCTGGTAAAGATATCACAAAAAAAAGAAAATAATAGACCAATATCTCATCATGAACATAGATGCAAAAATCCTAAATAAAATACTAGCAAATCGAATACAACAACACATTATAAAGATTACACCATGATCAAGTGAGCTTCATCCCAGCGGCACAGGAATGGTTTAACATTTGCAAATTGATTAATGTGATATATCACATAAACATAATAAAGTATAAAAATTATATGATCATATCAATAGATGTATAAAAAGTATTTGACAAGATACAGCATTCTTTTATGATTAAAACACTTAATAAAATGGGTATGTAAGAAAAGTATCTCAACATAATAAAGGCCATATATGATAAACCCTCAGCTAACATCATACTCGGTGGTGAAAAACTAAAATCTTTCCCTCTAAGATCAGGAAGAAGACAAAGCTGTCTACTATCACCACTATTATTTAATATAGTATAGTAGAAGTTCTAGCAAGAGCAATCAAGCAAGAGAAAGAAATAAAAGGCACCCAAATAGAAGAATGAAGAAGTCTAATTGTAGCTTTTTGCAGATAATATGATTCTTTATATATAAAATCCTAAAGACTCCACTAAAAAACTATTAGAAATAATAAACAAATATAGTAAAGTTTCAGGATACAAAATCAATGTTCAAAAATCCATAGCATTCCTATACTCTAACAATGAATTTTCAGAAAAAAAAATTTAAAAATCCTTTAGTAATTGTGATAAAAAGAATAAAATACCTAGAAATAAACCTAATGGGGCATGTGAAAGACCTATACACTGAAAACTATAAGACATTATTAAAAGAAATTGAAGAAGAAACAAAAAAATGAAAAAAATATTCTGTATCCACATATTAAAGAATCAACATAGTTAAAACGACTTTATTATCTAAAACTTAATGCAATCCCCATTAAGTTTTATTATCTAAAACTTAATGCAATCCCCATGAAAATCCCTTTGGCATTTTTTAAAGAAATAGAACAAAAAATCATCAGATTTGTATGGAAGCACAAGACCCCTGAAGAGCCAAAGCAATCTTGAGGAAAAAGAACAAGGCTGGAGGTATCACTCTGCCTGGCATCAAACTATACTACAAAGCATCAATAATCAAAACAGCATGGTATTGGCTGAAAAAAAAA
>NW_011897056.1:5804-8401 GCF_000151845.1 Pteropus vampyrus | reverse complement strand
ACTCTGCCAGGGGGAGTCAGGGACAACCTTACAGAAGAGGTGTCATCTGAATAAGGATTTGAAGAATGATGGGAGTTTATTGGGTAGAGAAGTGGGTGGGGGTACCCTACTTGGGGGTTTGGTGGCCTGGATCTACTCCTGACCTCAACTCAGCCACCATTTAAATCCTGGCGAGACTCAGTAAGCTCACAAAGGAAATGGGTGGTAGGCCCGGAACAGAGACCAGAGAAGCAGGCCAGAGGAGGGAGTGTTAAGAAGGAGCTATTCAATAGCGTTAAGTGCTACAGGGACCAGGAAAGACGAGGATGATGAAAAGCAAGAAAACTATAGGGATAATGAAAAAAGACTGGAAGGAAGTATGCCAAAATCCTCACAGTGGTCACTTCAGGGTGGTGTGATTGTATATGGATTATCCTTTTTTCTGCTCCTATGCACTGCTCTATACTTGCCAATTTTTCTACAATGAAGCATTCATTTGATAATCAAGAAATAGAACAATTGAAACTTGTTTAGAAAAGAAGTCACTGGTGACCTTGGCAAGAGCAGATTCAGTAGATTTGTACCGCCAAGCCAGATTGCAGGGCATTAAGCAAGTGGCAGGGGGCGAGGAAGCGGAAGAAGTGTGTGTGGAACACTCAGAGAGGTTTGGCAGTAAACAGAAGGGCAAAGATGATACCTGGAGGCTGCAAGGCCAAGCAAAGATGTTTGTTCTTTATTTAATGGGGGAGGCACTTTAAAAAGTAATGCAATTTCCTGAATAAAAATATCAAGATCTTATAAAGGCCTTTTGTGTCTCTTCTGAATATAAGACACTGAAGGAGAAAATTTATTGGAATTTCTGGGACTTTTCTGGGACAATAGAAAAAAATTGTATGAAGCTGGAATTGTCCTGAAAAATCCAGGCTTTGTGGCTGCTGAATAGCGTGGGTTTCCAATCAGAAGAGAAGGAAAAAATAAAGAGAAAGATAAAGAGGATGCCAAGAAGTAGGGGACAACCATGTTCACAGCAGCATCATTCACAGTAGACGAAAGCTGAAAGCAACCCAAAGATCCACTGATAGATACATGAATAAACAAGGTGTTATATATACATACAATAGAATATTATTCAGTCTTAAAAAGGAAGGAAATTCTACAACATGGATGAACCGTGAAGACATTATGTTAAGTGAAATCAACCTGTCACGAAAGAACAAGTACTGTATGATTCCACTCAGATGAGATACCTGGGGAGTCAAGCTCACAGAGACAGAAAGTAAGATGGTGGTTGTCAGGGCTAGGGAGAGGGAGGGGTGAGGAGTTATTATTTCAGTTTGAAAAAATGAAAAAAGTTCTAGAGACGGATGGTGGTGATGGTTGCACAGCAATGGGAATGTACTTCATGCCACTGAACTGTACACATAAAAATGGTTAAACGGTGAATCTGATGTTACGTATATTTTACCACAATTTTAAAAATTAAAAATAAATAAAAAGAATTATGAAAGGAGGGGGAGAGGAGGAAGTAGAGAGAAGGGGTAGGGCAAGGACTCCTGGGTGGCAGAACTCGGGGGGGCCTGGGTGTTCCATTGGGGACGATTTGGGCAAATAGAAAGAACACTTTCTACTCAGAGCACAGAGTGAGTGGGAAGGGAGGATAGAGAAACAGAAGTGTGATGGAGGAGGGGACAGGGTTAGGTAAGGGACCCAGGAGAGCCTGCCCCCTCTGCTATGGCTAAGAATTAGAAAGCAGTTTGGAATTATTCATTTATTCTATGAGATAGGACATCAGCACCAGCAGGACTGTTGACATATATGCAGCACCTTTGCGGGAAGTATGGAAGAAGCAGGTCCCTACTTCCCAGGGGAAGATACTGCCTCAAGGGTGCGGGGCTTAGCAAGTGGTCAGCATCTCTGGGAGAGGAGATTTCCGCCCCTGACTGGCCCCTCTGCTGAGCGCCTCTATATTGTAAACAACTTACCCAAATGTACCCATCGACCCTGTGTACCAAGTGCTGTGTGAGACCCCGTAGAGTTTTCTGAGCTACAGAAGACCCAGCCCATGCCCTGAAGTATCAAGTGTTGCCCAGGTTGAGGGAAGAGAGGGAAGAGAAGAGAGGCAATCAGTGGGACAGCATGACCCTGAAACTCATGCATTTTAATTCTGCAGGGCCCTACGGCCAGGATACAGGGATGAAAAAAATGGCAGGAGTGATTGGGGTGGACAATGGCATTGCAGACCCAATACAGGTCCAGGGGACAGGGACATGGGAAGGACCACACTGAAGTGGCTGATCTAGAGTCCAGGCCAACGTGGGAGCCTGGCTTGTCTGGGGACGAAGGAACCTGAAGACAGCAAATATGCGTGAGGTGCTTATTCTGCTTATCACCTGGAGGAATGGCCGCTAATACTGGGTATCCTCAGGCAGTGATGCCTCTCTGTACCAACCCTGCTACCCAGAGATATATGGTCAGCAGCATTGACTATTTCTGGATTATCCCTAGGGCAGGATGCTTATGACTGATTTTAACTAGAGGTTGTCTGACCGACCCACTGCAACTGTTAGGTGCTGCCTTTTCCACTGTCAGCACAAGATCTTTGGCTTATTCGTGGTCTG
>NW_011897056.1:0-3969 GCF_000151845.1 Pteropus vampyrus | reverse complement strand
GCTGAGGGAGGCACTGAAAGACCCTGTTAGCCTTGGGATTCAGGGGAGAGCCCTGAAGTTGGTCTTGACAGATTTACTGTGAATGGTGAGGCCAGATTACATACCATTTATACTTCACTGTGAAGTTACATTTTCCAAAGCCCACACAGCGTAACCAGGAATTTCACATCCTCAAAGGTCTTTTGGCCAAGATGGCCATTTCGGCCCAAGGAAGAATATAGTCCTGCAGGCAGCAGGTGGGAAAGAGAAGGGCCCAGCACTATGTGAGGATAGGAGTTGATACTCTAGATTGGGTCTGTGTAACCCTCACAAACTCTTCGGTTCCTCAAAATACCACCCAACACTCAACTAGCCACCCTCTATTGAGCTCCCCCTTGGACAGAAGCTTTGCTCCCCTGAGGTCACTGAGGTAAAAAATAAAAACCCTGTCGTTGAGGAACTTACAGTCAAGGAGTAGAAGCTGTCAGGAAACAGCAAAGGGAGCCACAGAGGAGGCGGTGCCTGACAGGGTCCGGAAGTCAGGGTGGCAGCATAGAGGTGATGTTTAAACTCAGTGGGAAATCTGAATTCTTTTAAAAACTCTTCAGGGGATTCTGTTGTGCAGACAGGTTTAGGAATTGCTTGGCTAGTGGAGGGTGGGGGAGGCATCATAGGTGGAGGTGAACCACATGTGCAAAGGAAGGGAGGTGGTCCCAGGGCACACGGGAAATGGCCAACAGTCAAAAGAGTCTGGAAGCCAGCTTATTTGGGGAGAGGAGGAGATGCGATTGGGGTGGGAGGATGGACTCGAAATGCCTTTTTGTTAGAATAGTTTAAAATAATTCCCCTAGGAAGCAATAATCCATTTCAGTCCTCCTTCTGCAGTGCTGATTTGCCCAAGTTGCAGGGAGATCTGGTGCCGATTACCGGGTTTCGGTGCATTAAGTAATGCAACAATAAAATTTGGGTCACTGCAGCACAAAGTCCCCTTTATTTTGACAAGTGTAGTTCTTACTCTGAAGTGTTATCATAAATAATTAAATTAAACCAGTAAATGGCGTGTAGTGTGCTTTGCTGAAGTAACAAAGTCTCTGTAACCCCAGACACTGAGCCACTCCTTTGGGGATTCTTGGCTCAGAAACATTCGGGAATTTTTCAGAGCTCAAGAGTATTTGAACTAGTCAAGAGAGAGGATAGAATGGAAGGCTCATCTTATTCCCCTGCTGCCCTCCTTCCTATCGGTGTGTCCCTATTTGGCTGTGCCCCATCCTGTCATCTGACCTGTGGTCATTTAAATCCAAATTTGATTGCTCCCCAGCTCTGAGCTGGCCCTGGGTCAAGGGGCCAGGACCTTAACGCACATACTGGGCAGTCCATTTTTTATAATGCCTGCCCAGGCACCAGGATGTTGATATGTTGGTGTTTCGGATCTTGGGGTGGCAGAGCTTGCTGGGGCTCTCAAGACCATTGGACTCCCCACCCCCACCCACTGCTCGCACCATTTTATAAACAGGAAAACTGAGGCCCAGAGAAGTGACGTGGTTTGCCCAGGTGCTTGTTGGCTGATGGTTATGTATGAGCGACATGCAGTGTATGAATGAAGACGACTCAGAGACCCAAAGGGAGAACGTGCTGGAGGCACAGGGGCTTCAGGACAGAGAAAGAAGCAGGGAGGGTAGAAGGAAAAGGGATACAGTGGAGAAGCAAGAGTGAGATTTCTTGGAGGGGGGAGAGCTTTGAACTAGGCTCTTGGGGACATCCAGGAGGAGACCCTGAGAGATAATCATCAGAGTCCTCAAGCGCTCAGACCTCTCTCTGTCCACTGCATCTAGATAGTTCTAAAAACTAAGAAAGAAAGAAGTGACATCTTTCTAGTGGAGAGAGAAAAAAGGATGCTAGAGGGAATCCCAATACAGAACACGCTGGTTAAAAGCAGGGAGGAGTGTTCAGACTCTCCTCAAGGTCAGTGGTAGCCTTTCTTCTCCTCTCCCATCCACTCCGCCCCACACCATACTCTCCCGTCATCCTGCCTGATAGACATCCAAGCATCAGCTTCCCTCACCTTCCTCAGGGCCCTTAGATAACGTAGCAGCTGGCAGCCTGGTTGGAGAGGGGTACATTCCCATCACCCTCTCTTCTGGTGGCATTCCAGGCCTGTAGAACTCCATGCAGGGACAATTCTGTCCTTAGAGCCAGCCAGAGTTCCAGAACCCTTGGCTCCCTCAGAGTCCCAGGCCACTGCCAGGACCTCCCGGGGCCTCTGTGCTGAGCCAGCTCTGAGTGTCACAAACAGGTGTCCTGGATGGAGGAGCCCATCAGAATGAGGTGCCTGACAACACACACAGACTCTCCACCCACCCCCTCAGACTGTGTGTTTTTCAGAGCACCTTCAGTGGAAGGGACAGCATGCTGTTCCAGCTCCATGGAATGCTGAGCTATGTCAACAATAGACATGGAGCCTGAAACAAAAATCACCTACAGGGCAGACAGAGCCTAACCAGAAATCCCAAAGAAGAGGTGACTTAGGATCTGAAGTTCCAAGGTGGCTAACAGTACATACCTTCAGATGTTGGTGAGGTGTTGGGTGACATGGGCTTTTGTCTTGGGACTCTTGGTTGCTTTTGGAGGGTAGTGGAGGGCTGGTGGCCCAAGTGGCAGTCCCTTATCTCTCCCTACCATCCAATGCGTCTGTCACAGCGAGTGTGGACAGGAGAGGGGAAATGAGCTCAGCTGACCTGGTAAACCCTGACCAGGCCTGCGACAGCTGGGAAGCTGGTAGGTTCTGCTGGCTCACTGATCCTCTCCATCTCCCACAGACCTATGGGTCCTAGGCCACTTCTTGGCCAGTGGTGGCAGGGCAGGGGTGGAGAGGAAGCGGTGAACTGCACACTGGGTGGGATCTGAAATTCCTGAAAATTTGCTGCTACTAAGCTGAATCCTCAGGGAGCAACTTCTGAACTGACCTCCCCTCCCTACTGGCCTCTTCCTCCTCTGAGTCACCATCTACTCCAGGAAGTTGTCTCTGAGCCTCAAGGCTGAGCTAGGTACCCTCCTCTGTGCCTCACTGTACCCTGTCACACTCAAACCTTATCATCTCAAGTCTATCTTCTTAAGGCAAGCCTGAATCCTACTTGCCTCTGTGCCCACTTCCATATACAATAGGTGCTCAATACATGTTTGTTGTACAGAACAAGATATCTCTAGACAATGCCTGATACTTGGGGCCTTTTCAAGGCTGAGGGCTTTAGTGGGAGGCCTCATTCCTTGACTGAGGCTGCACTTGGCCTGGAGGTACCAGTTGGCGGAGAAGCCTGGGAGACAGAGCTATGTGCACTGCCCTCAATCCAACCACCTCTCTGTTCCCTGTCACAGTGGGAGCCTATCTCCTCTTCACCAAGCAGGACTGTGGCTACTGCATTCCCTCCCTGTCAGGCACTCGGGATGTGTGTGTGGCCAGGTTGGGGGGAGGGGACTTAGAACAAACAGTCCACGGTCCCAGTGAATGCCAAGGCTCACCACACTCCCCTCCCCAGACCCAGGCTCGCTGGACCGTGTGACAAGGAGCCCGCAGAATTGATTTATCAAAAAAAGGATTTGGTGCTCTGCTTTCCACTTTCCCAGCCAGAACAGACCAGATAGCCTCTCTTGTTCTCCTTCTCCCTTGGGCCTTTCACCCCCTAATCCACCAAGTTGGGAGCAGTCACGTGCCCCCCCCGCCCCCCCGCAGCTCTCGACAGGAAGCTGTCAGCATCACTGGCTCACAAGGCTGGCTCTTTTGCCACCACCAGGAAGGCAGGCTGCCTTCTCCAGCCCTGCTCGCTGAAACCCAACCCCTCTTCCCAGCTGCAGCACGAAAGAGCCGCAGGCCCAGCCTTCCCCCCGGGACCGTGCAGCCTGCAGATCTCACGGTCAGGGAATTTTCCCTGTGCAGTGTTCCAAGCCGGCAGAGCCTCCAGAACAAAGGCCAGGCAGAGACAGCGACCATTTCCC
>NW_011897055.1:8316-11060 GCF_000151845.1 Pteropus vampyrus | reverse complement strand
TAGCTACAACAGGAGAACACACACAACCCACAAAAGGAGCACGCCCAGAGCCCCCAGGTAGGTGATTAGGGAGACTGCACCACTGGGCCACACAGGACACCTACAACATAAGACCATTTCACCAAGGCTGGGAGACAGAACAGATCTTCCATAGACATGAACACAGAGAGGCAACGAAAACGAGAAAACAAACATGCTGCAAATGAAACAACAGGAGAAAACTCCAGAAAAAAATAAAATAAAATAAACAAAATGGAGGCAAGCAATCTACCAGAGACAAAGTTCAAAACACTGTTTATAAGGATGCTCAATGAACTCAGAAAGAGGATACGTGATCTCAGTGAGAACTTCAACAGAGAGATAGTAAGCATAAAAAATGTTACAGAAATCATTTAAAAAGCCAGAAGTCATTACAATAATTGAAATGAAAAATACAGTAGAAGGAATCAATAGTAGATTAGATGAAGTAGAGGATCAAATTAGTGAGTTGGAAGGCAAGAAAGCAGAACTGTAAAACAATTTTTTAAAAAAATTTTAAAAAGAGGAAAGTTTAAGAGACATTTGAGACATCAAGCATACCAACATCTGCATCATAGGGATACCAGAAAAAGAAGAGACAGTGTAAGGGATTGAGCACCTATTTTTAAAAAATGACAGAAAACTTCCTAATCTGGCGGAGGAATTAGACATACAAGACCAGGAAGTGCAAAAAGTCCTAAACAAGAAGAACCCAAACAGACCCACACCAAAATACATCATAATTAAAACACGAAAGATTGAAAACAAAGAGAGACTCTTAAAAGCAGCAAGAGAAAGGCAGGTTACTTACAAGGGTACTCCCATAAAATGACAGCTGATTTTTCAACAGAAATTTTGCAAGCTAAAGGGACTGGCAAGAAATATTCAAAGTGATGAAAAACTAGAACCTATTACCAAGACTAGTCTATCCAGCAAGGCTATCAATTAAAATGGAAGATGAGATAAAGAGATTCCCTGACAGGAAAAAGCTAAAAGAATTCATCACTAAAAGCCAGTTTTACAAGAAATGTTAAGGGGATTTCTGTAAAAAGAAGAGGGAAAAAAAAGAAACCTATAAATATAAATAATAAAATGGCAATAACTATGTACCTATCAATAATCACTTTAAATGTAAATGGATGAAATGCTCCAATCAAGATGCATAGTGTAGCTGAATGAATAAGGAAACAAAACCCATACATAAACTGTCTATAAGAGATCTACTTTGGATCAAATGATACACACAAACTGAAAGTAAACAAATGGAAAAAGACATTTCACAAAAATGGAAAAAGAAAAACTGGATAGCAATACATATACAAAATAGACTTCAAAACAAAGTCTATAATAAAAGATAAAAAAGGGCATTACATAATGATAAAGGGATCAATACAACAAGAGGACATAACCCTAGTAAACATATATGCACCTAACATAGGAGCACCTACATATATAAAGCAATTATTGACCAACATAAAGAGAGAGATTGACAGTAATGCACTCATAGTAGGAGATTTTAACACCCCATTGACAGCAATGAACAGATCTTCCAGACAGAAAATCAACAAAGAAACAGCAACCTTTAATGACACACTAGACCAGATGGATTTAATTGGTATTTTCAGACTGTTTTACCTCAAAGCAGCAGAATATACATTCATCTCATGTGCACAGGGACAGACTACATGTTAAGCCACAAAACAAATCTCAATAGATTTAAGAAGATTGAAATCATATCAAGCATCTTCTCTGACCACAACGAAACTAGAAATCAACTACCAAAAAAATGGAAAATACAGAAACACAGGGAAGCAAAAAACAAGCTACTAAACAATGAATGGGTTAACAATGAGATCAAGGAAGAAATCGAAAGAGACCTAGAGACAAATGAAAATGAAAACACGATGACTCAAAATACACGAGACACAATGAAAGCGGTCCTAAGAAGGAAATTCACAGCAATACAGGGCTATCTCAAGAAACAAGAAAAATGTCAAATAAACAATCTAACCTTACACTTAAAAAAAAACTAGAAAAAGAACAGCAAACAAAACTCAAAGTGAGTAGAAAGAAGGAAATAATAAAGATCAAAGTGGAAATAAACAAAATAGAATATAGAAAAACAACACAAAAGATCGATGAAACCAATAGCTGGTTCTTTGAAAAGCTAAACAAAATTGATAGGCCTTTAACCAGACTCATTAAGAAAAAAAGAGAGAGGACTCACATAAATAAAATCAGAAATGAAAGAAGAGAAGTAACTACTAACCCCACAGAAATTCAAAGGATCATAAGAAAATAGCACAAGCAATTATATGCCAATGAATTGGACAATCTGGAAGAATGGATAAGTTCCTAGAAACATTCAATCTCCCAAATCTTAGTCAAGAAGAAACAGATAATTTGAACTAACTGATTACCGCCAACGAAACTGAATTAGTAATCAGAAAACTTCAAAAACCAAAAGTCCTGGACCGGATGGCTTCACATGTAAATTTCACCAAACATTCAAAGAAGAATTAACACCTATTCTTCTCAAACTATTCCAAAAAATTGAAGAGGAAGGAAGCCTCCCTAATTCTTTTTATGAGGCTACCTTTACCCTAATTCCAAAAGCAGACAAAAATATTACAAAAAAATAAAAATAAAACTGTAGACCAATATCCTTGATGAACATTGATGCAAAATCCTCAACAAAATATTAGCAAACTGAATTCAGCAATATA
>NW_011897055.1:0-6351 GCF_000151845.1 Pteropus vampyrus | reverse complement strand
GTTGAAATATATAAGGTATATTAGTTTAAGTAGATTATATTATTAAAATTAATTTCATCTGTTTCACTTAACTTTTCTCAATGTGGTTTCTCAAAATTTTAAATTATAATGTAGTTCAAATATGGTGTCTTGCTATTTCCATTGGACAGCACTAGTCTGAAATATTTGATCTACTCAAGACCTCAGAAATCATTTTCTCCTTTCAATTTTTTTTGTGCCTAGCACAAAACTTCTATGGGGGACCAGGTTAACCTTGTTTGGGACATTGACCAGGTTGGTTGATGCTAAGATTGGGATCCTTTAAAACGGCATTTGGAGCTTGAAGCTTCCAGGAATAAAGGAACCAGATGAAGTCAAAAGGTAGAAATTGTCAGCCTTCGTCTTTTGACATGCCATAGGATCAAATTTGAGAACTGTGGCTTGAAATGTTTCTCTAGTGCAAAAGTCATTGAACTGGAGTCCATGATAGACATGAGGGTGTTTTATAAATCCCTTGATAGTACATGAAATTAGTGTGCATGTGCCTTTTTCTTTAGAGGGGCTCTAATTTTATTTAGATTCCCCCCAAAAAGACGATGACTTCAAAAATATTATGAATCTTAATTCTAGGATGAAATGGCTCATTCAGATGGGCTTTTTCAATATTACTGTTAGGTGGTCATCCATGTTTATGAATATTAGACTTTTGGGGGGGAAAGGCATTTTATTTTTATTTATTCTTTAATAATAATTAAAATTTTTTCAACTACAGTTGGCATACATATGAATATTAGTCTTAATGTGAACATATGCATATACACATCATGAAAATCAAAGAACATGGAGCTCAGAGAACAAGAATAACTAACAATAAGTGTTAAGACAGGAAGACTATCAATGCCATTACAAGGAAGATCACCTGGTTATTGTGTCCCAGGAAATTGAGCTATTGGTGGTTCAGCACAAAATTCCTGTAACTCTCACACTAAAAGGATATGTTATAAATTCAGTTCTATTTGGAAAAAAAAAACTTTATTCATTTATTCATTCCTTTGTGCTCTCATAATATTTTAACCTCTATTATAGAATTTAACCTATTATATTCTAACCTTTCAGAATTGATATAACTGTCTTAATTTATATTATAATGTAGCTGTTCAAAAACAAGGGGCACATCTTTTCATTTTTATTTTTAGTGCTTAGCAAATAGACCCTCAATAGATGTTGTTGAGTAAAATAATGAATTAATAATTGACTGATTTCTATACATCTCAGAATAAACGATAATCTATGAAACAAATTCAGCTTTAAAGATTCAGATTTAATGGAGGGCTAAATAAAAGGCAAGAGCTGTGTTGATTTAGCCAAATCGACCAGATCTAGCATGTGACCCTGTTCAATGTTCACAAATTGAACTAACCTGCAGAAAGACTGCACACACATTGTAACTGTGATACATTTCTCCCAGGCCTAAACAGTGCTGATTCATTCACCACAGTTCGTGAAGGAAACAAACTTCTAAGTTAGAGAAATATAAGCAGTCTTAGATCTGGGAGTCATCAGGAAATGTTTGATACTTTAAAGAACTGACTGAAAGTTAAACAGGTTAATGTGACATTTCAAAGGGATTTTGTAATTCAATAGCTTTCTCTAGCAGCTGATGTTTATTC
The DNA here is from genome assembly GCF_000151845.1 of Pteropus vampyrus. Classification (NCBI taxonomy): domain Eukaryota; kingdom Metazoa; phylum Chordata; class Mammalia; order Chiroptera; family Pteropodidae; genus Pteropus; species Pteropus vampyrus. Next base: position 4,702 of record NW_011897055.1, on the reverse strand, counting down.
TCTGGTTGTAAGGCAAACGTCGAATTTCTTCAAAGGAACAATGATAGATTCTAGAATAACTAGATAGGTTCAACATTCATGATAGTTTTTTTTTTTTTAATTCTGCCTGATCCCTCCCCTCCCCATGAAAAATATATATGTATGCACATAATAGGGAATGGAAAAACCATCTGGCTAGCTCTTAAACATGGTTTTCTTCTTCATCAAAGAGGTTTCTGTGTGAAAATAATTTCACAGATTCAGAAGTAGGTATGGTGCCACTAAGAAGAGAAAAGCAGAATCATAAAGAATATATGTAAATCAAGGAAGAAGATATAATTTTTTTTTCTTACCATATCAGCATGGTGCAGCATGTAACATGTAAGATGTTTGCCATCATTTAAGTGAATTTGTAGTCTCTTTCAGATGTATGTACATTTTCAAATCTGCTTAGAAAGACTAGTAAAGATATGTCACATTTACTTAGATGAGATTGAGAAGCATATTTTATTGCTTAGGAACTAGGATGTGAAATATACAATGTGTATGTAAAACAATTTCATAAAGTTTTATAAAGGTAATGAAAATCACAGATGAGTCAGTAAAGAAGCAAAATTAAAGAGCATTCTTGAAAGAATTAATAAACACTCAGGTGAAAGAATACTTAAAAGTCATCTATTCTAGAAAGTCATTTTTTACAACTGATTTAGGTATAAATAACAGAAATCAACCTGAAGTGATTTCATCTTAAAAACAAAGGAGAAGAAAGGAGAGAGAGGGAGAGGGAAAGGAATTTAGCAGCTCATAGTGTCCAAGAATGCGCTACACAACCAAATCATGGAAAGGGCATGGATACAGCTGGGCTTCCAGAACAAGTGGCAGCAGGAATGTGAATGTTCCCATCCTTCAGACATTAAAGAGGAACCAAGAGATATTTACATTAAATAAAAAAAAAAATTCGAAAAGGAATGCATTGGTTTAGATTGTATCAGTCACCCGTGGCCAGGATTAGCCTAGTTTGCATCAGAGTCCTCCCCTGGTCCACTCAACTGTGACAATAGTACTGCAAGAAATTTGGGGAGAGGAAGTAGTCATGGAATAACACAACAGATTGCACAGTGGTCATGTAGGTGGGAATCAACTCTGAGAGAAGTGGAGGGCATACTAGAATGGCCAATAAAAACTTCATCATTTTACAGGTAAGTGAGCAAAGAGATGACCTGGTTTGTTTTACTTTATTTGACAAATGAGTAAAATAGCTAGAACTCAACAAATAAAAATCCTCCCTCCCCCCCAAAAAAGATAAATATAGATTTATTTCAGCATGATTTATGTATTGTTTTATATACATATTTATGTTTAATACAACTACCTTATAAAATAGGTATTAACATCCTCGTTTTTCAGATGAGCAAACAGGTTCAGTAATTAAGTAAATTTTCTAAGGCTACATTGCTATTTCGTGTCAGAGAGATTTATACACGACTCTGTCCAATTCCAAACCTGTGCTCCTTACAAACAATAATAGTAATAACGTCTGAATTGTTTTTATAAAACAGATATGTACTCATCATAAATATTCACATAACACAGAAAAACGCTTCTGTGTTATGTTTAACATAGAATGACTAAACTCCCCAAATTCTTCCACCTAGAATTAAACATCATTAACGAAGAATATCTTTCATATATCACTAAGAAAACTGAATAAATCAGCAAAATGGTTTATAAAAAGGACACATCAGAGGATGTATCTTATTTTCAAAAAAATTGTAACATTTAATTTTATTTTAATTTAACTGAAAAGAAATTAGAGTGAATAATTGCTGAACTTAGATTTTTTTATTTTATTACAAAAAGCCCCTTAATTTTACAATTATAAAATGTACAAAAGGGATGGAATCATTTTTAAAAGAAACTATACTTCAAATTTTGATGGTACTGACTGCTTGCTCTAAAAATAAATTGGTGCACTTATACTTTCCTACTTCCTGACCTCTTAACCTCAAAATTTTGATGTTATTAATTTCACTTTTTTAAGACTTATGTTTATATTCTTTGTAACCATAATCTCCATGGTTTACTCTTAGTTTTATATTTGCATGGATTCCAGGCTTATCGCAATATCCTTTACCAAATTTCTTCCTTACTGATTTTTTTTTTAAATCTTGGTTTCTTGTAATCATCAAATAGTTCCCTCTCCACCAAGCTCACATGAGCCATATTCCCTGAGAATGTCCCTTGCCTTTGATTTCGATTTCTAGAAGGTTTTAAGAGCTGTTCCTAGGAAGTTTGGGGGCTTCTCAAATCTGTAGCTTGAAGTCTTTTCTCAGTTTTGGAAAATTCTCAGTCATCACTCTCCAAACATGGCTTCTGCTCCATTTTTTTTTTTCTCTTTCCTCCTTTTAGGATTCTAATTACACATGAATTAGACTTCTCATTGTAACTCCTGTGTCTCGTATTCTTTTTTGTGTTTTCTATCATTCTGTCTATGCTTTTTTCTGGATATTTCATTTTGAAATATCTTTTAGTTCACTATCTTTAGCTGTGCATAATCTGATTTTTAAATCAATCCATTGAGTTAAGTATAGATACTACATTTTTCACTTCTAAAATTTTTACTCTTTATAGTTTTCAGTTCTTTTTTATTTCCTTGAACATATTTAAAACATTCTATGAATATCCGTGGGTATTTTTTTTAATTATGTGCATTTTTCTCCCTCTTTAAAAAATTATGCCTTGTCTCTTCATGACAGCCTATTTTCTGATTTAGTGATGGACACCGAATATAAAAAATTATAGAAATTACTTGTGTGCAAATTTTATTTTTCCCCAGAGTATTTAAAATTGCTTTTGTTAGGCAGTTAGTACCTCTAGCAACCAGGATCAGTTTAATCCAGCTTCAAGATGATTCGAAACTGCCTTTTAGTTCCTTTGATGTTTAGTTGGCTTCAAGTTCATCTGTACTCCCCAAAAGACTGTTAAAAATACTGTTTAATTTCTCTGCAGCCACTTCTGAAATTGGCAATTGACATCTACGAATCTGGGTTTTCTTTCTCCTGGATATTTTTCACTGCCTTATTAGCTTTCTGATGCCTTCAAAGAGACTTCTTATAAAAAAATGTTTTCTCTATACTTTCTAATTGTTTTTAGTGGGATAGGTGGTCCTAATTATTGTCATTACTTAATTTGATATCAATTTTAACACCCAGGAAGACAACCTACACCTTGAGAATAAATCACATGAGGTATGGTCTGGCTTGATGTGATAGAGGAAGAAGGTCTAGTGAGAAAATCAGTGTTGGAGAGATAAAGCTGCAGAAGAATGCAATGAAGAACAATTTTTATGGGTGACTAGATCAACATTATCAAATGCTACAAGGACCAATTAAGTCAAGAGGAAGATTGGAATATTGGGCCTTGTAATTAGGAGGTCACCATTAATCTCTTAAGAAAATCGTTTCTATAATATAGGAAATGGATAAAAACAAGATAGGTGAAGAGTTGGAGGTAGTGTAGATTTTCTTTAAGAAATCAAGTCGTGAAGGAAAACAGAACAATGAGAGGTATTTTGGTAAGAAAAACAGAGGCAAGGAGAGATTTTAGTCATTATTGTTTGCTTTCAGCATGGGCACTTTTGAGCATGTTTGTATACTGAAGGAAAAATACCAGCAGAGAACAGATTAAAGACTAGAGAGGGCAAGGAAAATGAATGGAACTAAGTCTTGAAGAACAGAGAAAGAAAAGGAACAAGGATAAGCTTTCTGTTGAAACACAGGAGTACAAAATAGATATAAAGAAAAGTATTTATAATAAAAAAAAAATAAAGAATCCAATCAAAAAATGGGCAGAGGACATAAAGACATATTTCTCCAAAGAAGATATATTGGCCAACAGACATAAAAAGATGCTAAACATCACTAATCAGCAGGGAAATGCAAATCAAAACCACAATGAGATATCACCTCATACTAGTCAAAAAGGCAATCTTCAAAAAGTTAACAAATAACATGCATTGATATGGATGTGGAGAAAAGGAAACCTTTGTGTACTGTTGATGGGACTAGAAATTGGTGCAGACATTATGGAAAACAGTAAGGAGATTCCTCAAAAATTTAAAAATATAATTACCATATGATCCAGCAATTCCACTCATGAGTATTTATCGAAGGAATATGAGAACACTAATTTGAAAAGATACATACACCTCTATGTTCATTGCAGCATTATTTACAATAGCCAAGATATGGAAGCAACTTAGGTGTTTGTCAATCAATGAATAAACAAATACACACACACACACACATTGGGATATTACTCAGCAATACAAAAGAATGAAGTTTTGCCATTCGAAACACCATGGATGAACCTAGAGAGTATTATGCCAAGTGAAATAAGTGAGACAAATACAAATACTGTACGGTTTCACTTATATGCAGAATCTAAAAAACAAACAAACAAACAAGCAGTGACAAAAAAACAAATGAACAAACAAAAGAAAAATTTATAGAAACAGACATCAAACTGAAGTTTGTCAGAGGGGATGGGAGTCAGCAGATGGGTGAGAAAAGTGAAGGGGAATATAGTCAATAATATTTACATGGTGACAGATGATTATTAGACTTGGTGTGACCACATTGTAAGGTATATAAAAATCGAATCACTATACTGTAGACCTGAAACTAATATTGTATACCAACTATACTTAAATAAAAAAAGAAAA
>NW_011897054.1:2613-3006 GCF_000151845.1 Pteropus vampyrus | reverse complement strand
ATAACTTTTTGTTCTAGTTAAGATCAGTATAAGATTTATATTATTTTATTAACTTTATGGTTTTTAACAAATGTATTAAGGAATGATTTACCTGCGGTAAAATTCATACATTTTAATGGCACAAGTCAATGGCTTTTACCAAATGTATATCGTGTAACCGTCGCCCAGGGTAGATATAGAGAATCTCCATCTCTCCCGGAAGGTCTCCTGTGTCCCTACCTCGTCAGCCTCCATCCCAGCTCCTGCCCCAGGAAGCCACCGCCAAGGTGAGCAGCTGATACACACAGTCACACCCTGCGTGCTCTCCATCAGCTCCTTCCACTCGGCACAAGGCCGAAGGGGTCCCTCCCGGACCAGCGGGCGCAGGAGGCTGGCGTGGGGGCAGCACCAAAG
>NW_011897054.1:0-1253 GCF_000151845.1 Pteropus vampyrus | reverse complement strand
GTTCCTTTAAACTGCTAAGTTTATTGTAAGTCGTAACAGCGCAACAGGAAACGGAATACGCGCCCTGTTTGAAAACAGTGGTTCCCGACTCAGTGCTATTGAGTGATTATCAATTGATAAATATTTTTATTGACTTATTACTGGTTTTAGGGAGGTGACTGGATTCCAATTTTCTGAAGGAAGATATTCCGTTTAAAGTAAAGGATTCGCTCTTTGTTTTTATTTGTAAACGTATTAAATACTCCTCATGATCTGAAAGGACCAATTAAACCCACACAACGGGGACAGCGTGGCTGATTCGCTGAGGAAGGTGGGCGGGAGGGGGGCCTGGGGAGCAGGTGTCAGCGCCGGGGTGTGGCATGAGGAGCTGGCGCGGGACACCAGCGCGTGCCTCCCCCCGCACCTGCCACGCCGCAGGCAGACACGTGCACACTGGGAACAAACGTCTCATGGCAGGTATGAGCCTCAGGACGCCTCGCTCCGGCTGTCCACACGCTGCTGTCCCCTCTAAACTGGCCCCCCATGGGAAAATCACCCGGACGCGTCCCTCCCGGCCCACGGAAGAGCCTCGCCTAGGCACATTCTCACTTGATGTGCTCAGCGGGGCCGCCAGGGGAGACGAGTGAAACCACACTGTCCTTGTCCCTCTGCTTATGCGTCCTCCCCGGCAGCGGCTTCTTGAACCAGCACGTGAAATTTCATCAAGAGTGAAATTTTGCTCACTACCGGGTCACCCCACCTTCCGCAAGAGGCCCTCCAAAGCTCCCATAACAGCGTCTCGTGCAAACAGAATCCACGTAAGACTTACCCGCCCGTGTCTAAGTGTTTTAGATGGTTACATTTCAGGAAATTCAAAGGGCTCTTTTTAGTTGGCTTTTTCTCTCTTTCTTTTTTTTTTTTCTGCGTTTCCTTCTGATTCACTGTGAAATTCAGGCGTGTGCTCACATCACGAACTTACTCGGAGCTCTCTAAGTATGTATGGAAGAATTCATTGATTTCGGATAAAGAGCAAACGCAGCTGATCACGGTGGAAAACAAAACTGTGGACAAAAATAACCACGAAGATGGAACCCTGGAGGAAAAGCTGTTCTGAGCAAGCCCATCACTTCAGGGCGGGGCTGACAAGCGACGCTCAGAGCTGCTGGGGAAGCGGGAAGGGCCACCAGGAAAGAGATTTTCTCCCAATTTCCTAGAATTTGAATGAAAAGAAGAAAAGAGTGGCCGTCTGAAAAAATGCCGGAGGCTCAAAAATG
>NW_011897053.1:4626-4948 GCF_000151845.1 Pteropus vampyrus | reverse complement strand
CATCTTTTCTGCCTTAGGATTGCATCAATTGTCTTGAATCAGGTCTCCACTTTCAGACATTTTTTGACTTTAGACGTACAGCCTAGCTCAATGGCGCCGGCTCCCCCTTGTGTCAGGAACATGACACTACACCCACTGAATGCCAGCTGCCAAGTCCAGCCTGACGCCGGTCAAACATTTTAAGTGATCCAGATGCTGTATGTAAATCGAGTGGTGACGTCACTGTCGTGCAGCCTTATTATGACTCCTTTGTTCTAAAATGACTATGCCTCCGTGTTTACTACTGTCTACTGTCTATAGAGCAAGTACAGAAACAAATTCT
>NW_011897053.1:0-2776 GCF_000151845.1 Pteropus vampyrus | reverse complement strand
CAGTTGTAGATATCGTGACCTTTTTCCTGAAATAGTCCAATGTGTATCTTCTGAGAACAATAATGTTCTTTTACATAAGCCACAGGTTTTTTTTTGCGTGCGCACATGTGTGTGTGTGTGTGTGTGTGTGCGCGCGCGCGCGCGTGCGTGTGTGTATTTAAAAATCATCATAGAATCAGAGCACTGGGGGAGAACTTTGGGAGGTCCTTTGGCTCATTCTCCTGCTTCTGGCAAGTAAAATCTTAGACAGCACAAAATTGATATATTCCCAGCGTGATAAACACAGATTCCTACAGGGACCAGGCCTGTAATCTAAATGTGTGAATCATAAGTCTAGAACATTCTCATGGCATGTATGTATGCACCACCTGATCAGATAAACAAACCAACACTGTGTTCAACAAAACCTCATATGAGGGCCACATTTGTCCCTTGGTCATCGGTTTGTGACCCCCTGGAATTTTCTTCAGCGCTCCCGTGGGATGGAATCGCTATAGCTTTCTTTAGAAGCCCCTCATTATGGTCAAGAAGTTCTCCTTTAAGGCTAAATGCTCCGCCGTGGTTTATGCGAGTCAGCAGCGTGCAGTGGTTGAGTACCGGTTCCGGCCTGCGTGCGTTCGAATCCCATTTCTACCATTTACTAGGATCTTGGGGAAATTACCTAACTTTTTTATGATTCAGTTTTCTTCATGTGTGAAATAATAGTATCTGCCACACAGCTATTGTGAGGAGTAAATGGAAATGAATATTTAAAGCATTTTAAAACACAGTCTGGCAGACATAATAAAAACCTTGGTATCACTGTATTAATATTAACCTGGCCACTTGGAGATATTTTTCTTCACATCCAGACAGATTATGATTGTGGTGTAAGGGATCTGAGATGTGAGGACTATTCATTCTAGAAGTCTTAGAGGAGATGTCCGTTCCGAAACCAGAAAGCTAGTTAATCTGCTTTTGTCACTGTCAGAGACTTATTTCTATTCTCATCACGATCTTCTAATTATTTCTCTGTCAGACTTCTCCACAGCTCCCGAGATTTCCCTTGTCTCGAGAAAGTTGTTGCTCAATATATCGGCTATCAGTAAGTCTTGGCAAGTTATTTAACGATTTTGGGATTTAGTTTCCTCATCTGTAAATGGAGGTAATAGAAGCGCCCCTCTCCTGGGGTGGTTGTGAGGACTAAATGAGTTGCTGTATGTACTGTGCCAGAACAGCGCCTGGGCAGCTGACGCGGGATGGGGCGAACCCCCCTGAGTGGGGACTCAAGTCCTGCTGCTGAGAGAGAACGGGCGAGAGTCCTTGACTGCGCGCGGGAAAGGATTCAAGTGCACGCCTGAGTGAGAGACAGACGTTTATTAGAGAAGGGATAACACTGCACAGACTGACCATGATCTTTCCTCAGAGGCAGAGAATGAGAGAGGCAGAGAGAGAGAGACCCCGAGTGTTTGGGGAATTCAGTTTATGTGTCATTCTTAGTTTCTGTGAATTACAGTTTAAAGACTTTGTTTACCTGTTTTCCTTTGATGGTTTGGGTATGCGGGATGAAAGGTATGGGTATGCAGTGTGAAGGGTATGCTAGCAATGTCAGCCTTTGTTCTATAGGTTCCCCGCCGTTTGGCCTTAGGGAATGACTGGTTGGGTTTGTTTTGTGTAGGGTGGGATTTACAGACTCGGTTTTCCTGTTAGTCTGGCTAAAGGTTTGTTAGCAATCCCAGCAGGAATCTTCCTTTGTTCTGGCCGCACGTTGCGGGCTCCGGATACAGCTCGGTTTAACATCTAGTTCTCTTGCCTACATCATACCTGCCAGCCATTAGTTAGGATGTGTGTTCTCTCTCAGTAGTCATAGCCCTCAGTTGTGTATTCTCTACCTGTGATCCAAGTGTTCTTGCCACCAGCACTCTTTGGGGGGAGGGGAGTTCTCGTCCTCTTTCTTCTGCAAGTCCTGTTATTAAGATCGCCAGTGGTTCTTGTGTCCACATCTAAGATACTTCTTATCTCTTAGCCTTCTGTACTGTTTTTAACAGTAGAGATATCTTGCAACCCGGGTCACAGGGCAGGGGACAGTTTAAGGGGGTTATGGAGGAAGAGAGGGGGCTGGAGATAGGGGAAGGAAGAAGGGGGTGAGAGAGACTCAGACTGATTGATTGGTAGAGAACTAGTTAGTGATGGCAGGATTTGGAGCGGGGTTAGGCAAGGAGCGGTTGAGTAGGAATGGAATTGGCGGTTATACGTAATTTGGAAGAAGTATGGTGATAGCAAAAGGGGGCTGAGATGGAGAATGGCTGGAGGTGCTAAGGCACCTCTTGGAAATTTTTTCTGACACTTCAGGCCATGCTTTTAAGTACTCTGCCTTAAATGTAAACTTTGCCATAGACCCCTGGGTAGGCGTTATCAGTCCCATTTTACAGATGCAGAAACTGAGGTTCAAAGGAGTTAAACACTTAAAGTTAGTTAGAAGTGGCTGACATGTCTTTTTCTTACTCTGCCCTCCTTTCTTTTCTTTTTCTAAACTTTTCTATTTGGGCCCACGCAGGGCTCGCGTTTGCTGGTCAATGCAAATGTTTCTGTCTTTTCTGTTTACTTCCCTGGTCTGCCTTTCCTTTCCCCAGAAAAGATCTTTGATCCTCACAAGACAATATTTATCGAATGACTTCGTTTGCTATGCGGCGTCTGCACTGAAATAATTTAGAGAAACGTAGCACTTGCCTTTTCAGAGTTTATATTCTAAAACTATTAATTGCTTTTCCCCAGAGAGATCGGCACAATCGTCAGG
>NW_011897052.1:3565-5370 GCF_000151845.1 Pteropus vampyrus | reverse complement strand
GGGCGAGTCCCTGATTTAACACGTTTGTTCACACTGCATGAGTGACAAGAAGTAGAAATGAGGCCAGATATGGGACCTTACCAGAATGGTGCTGGGTCCTTAGCTTTGGGCGGGTCAGGAGCCTCATTGTGTGTCCTTGAGTGGGTTTGTTTGCCCTCTCTGAGTTTCGGTTATTGAATCTGTGAATGGGGTCTGAATGGGTGTCTCTGAGAGACCCTCTAGGTTATGTCTTGTGGCCAAGGGATTGGCCTCCTCCACCCCTTGCCTGAGTCTAGAAGGGAAAGTGGTCTGTCCAGCAGGCCAGAGACTCATCTCCCCTACCTGGATGAGTCGTCTCAATGCTGAGGGTGCCCCTGAGGCTCTGCATGAGGTTTCAGACCACCACTGGTGACAATAAGAGGTGCTCTTGGTTGAATGGGTTATAAGGGTAATGACATGAGAAGACAGACAGACCTGGGCTCAAATTCTGGCCTTGATATTTCATGCCTGTGTGACCTTGGACAGGTCGACCAACTTTTCCGAGCCTCAATTTTGTCTTTAGAAATTCCTCAAAGTGCTCCAGGGAGAAGTAAATTAGATGCATTTATACCCAAAGTTCTTATTATAGTGCTTGGTACATGGCAGATGGTAGTTAGCATGAGGTACTATTAAAGCATCCATTTTACAGGTGTAAAAACTTTTTCAGGAGGGCAAAACAACTTACTTAGGTCACCCACCCAGGACATGGTGGGTGCCGGAGTCAAATACAGTATCAGAAACATCAGCAAAGAGTAAGCCACTTAGCTATTTTACCTAATGCAAATCATATTATGTTAAGGGTTGAAATTGAAAACGCAATATTGGAACTACTATCTTGCTTTTCACATGTGCCAAAAAATGCATCCCCCGTAATAAAATTAGTAAAAGATACCTCCTGATGATTTCTGGCCCGTTAAAGATGCAGACTCTTCCCTACCCCGCTCCATGTGACCACACTCCAGCCCAGCACTCAAGGAACAGCTGGGTTTGCCAGGCCTCCTTGATTCACATCTCATTAATATTGAAAGGCCTTCCTGGGGTCCAGACAGCCAATTTCTCATCTCTCATATACTTAAAGCCCGTGGCTCTGATGGGGAATAAAGGTCCAGGCATGAGGTTGTTGCCTCTGCCAGACCTGGCATCCTTCATCCTGCCAGCTCCTGTGAGAGTATGGAGTGTGCGGGACTCAGGGTGGCAGATCTCTGCTCCAGGGGGCTCCTTGTTCTTCTGCTTTGTTCTTGCTGTGTGACCTTGACCAAATTATTTAACCTCTCCTGGCCTCGCTTTCTACCTCTGTAAAACGGGGGGCTGTTAATACCTCCCTTGCAGGTTAGTTAAAATCAGAAGTGGGTGTAGTTTAGTTAAGTAATTTAATTTAGTTAGACTAGTTAAGTGGGTGTAGGTTAGTTAAGAGGACTAGTTAAGTGAGTATAAGGTAACCAGTTCTACCAGTGCTACTTATGACAGAAGGTTGATAAAGTTTTTTGTTATTGTTAGAATTTGTAATTTAGAGAAGAGAAGCAAAATCATGAAGGAGCTGGGAAAATGCCTGGCGGCTCCCATTTTTTGTGAACATTTTAAGTAGGACGGGGGCAGGGGGAATGAATAAGGTGAGGCTTGTGTTTCAGGTAAACAGAAATCCAGCCCAGAAGCCCTCAAGTCAGGCTAGCACTGCGGGTCTCTGAATTGAACCTGTTTGCCTGGTGACAGAGTCTGAACAACCAACCAGGGGCCCCCAGCTAGGTGTCTGGAGGGTGGCTCACAGAAGCCTGGGATAGCTGGGGTGC
>NW_011897052.1:0-520 GCF_000151845.1 Pteropus vampyrus | reverse complement strand
ACTAGAATATGAATGATGGTTTTTCTGGTCAAAGTCTGTGCTTTTAGTGTCTAAGGCCTTGCTGTCCACAGTGTGATCCATGGACCAGCAGCATCACCTGAAGCTTCCTTGGAAATGCAGCATCTCAGGCCCACCCCAACCTCCTGAGTCAGAACCTACATTTTAACAAAGACCCCAGATGATCTGTCTTAATCATATTACAGATTAAGAAGCATCGCCTACAGTACACTGCCTCTCCCAAGCATTAAGATGAATTAGGGTTCATGCTCAAGGGGTTCATATGCAGGGTGGGGCGTAGGTACACACCCACCCTGCGGACAACTATAGAGGAGCAATCAGAGAACAGGGGAGGAGGCGGCCTGGAGCCGTCTCCTTCAGCCTGCGAAGACAGAATCCATGCGGAAGCTCAGCACCACACAGGAGGAAGCCCAGCCTCTCCTAGTTATCAAGAGACAGAATCACACCATCATAAAGAGTACCAATTCATGCGTAGACTTTTAAATTTAAAAACAATATGTAT
>NW_011897051.1:5504-7805 GCF_000151845.1 Pteropus vampyrus | reverse complement strand
GAGCAGAGCTCGGAAGCTATACAATCTCTCTTTGGAAACTGACTTTAAATTCTATTTGTAAGTCACATTTAAAAATCAGTTGCTTGCCAGTGTTACTTAGCAAAATCACTTTGATCAGCTAACTCATTCACCAGTTTTAGCTACTGTTGACTTTAGGCTATTTAAAAAATAAAATACATCCTTAAAAGTAAATGTTTGCCAAACTTTTGTATATTCAAAAATATGCTATACTCTAAATTTAGTGTTACTATTAAGACAGGAGCAGCACACACTTGGATATGCAAGAACTGGAAGTTAAACATACATTAAATTCCAAAGTCTAAAAAACAATTAGACCACCCACCTTGGAAAAATGTGATACTCATATTACCTGAGGGAAGAGTAAACTGGTAAATCCTTCTAGAAGATAATTAGGCAATAAGTATAAAAGCCCATAAAATGTCTATGCCCTTTGACCTAGCAGTCTTTATATCAGGTTTGCCAAATCAAACATAATCCCTAACATAATCAAAGCTGAAAAGAATCATTTGTGGAGAATAATTGATTGTAACATTCAATAAGCTTTGGAAATTCTTTAAACATACAAAAATAAATAATTAATTTTACATAGGTACCAAGGAAAAGTGACAAGTCATTCAAATCACATTTTAAAAATACTTAATGATTTAGGTTGTTCAACATGCTCCAATGTATATAAGATTTGGGGTTATGTTGATTTCCTAATGTTCTTGCAATTTTTTTTTTTAGTTCTACAAAGAACATATTAATTTATTAATTAAAAAACTTAAACTGATACTATATATATAGACACCTAAAAATTCCACCAAAAAAACTGTTAAAACTGATAAATGAAGTCAGTAAAGTAGCAGAATACAAAATTAATATTCAGAAGTCAGTGGCTTTTTTTGTATATCAATAATAAACTATCAGAAAGAAGAATTAAGAAAACAACCACATATCTAATTACATCAGAAAAATACCAAGAAATAAATTTAACCAAGGAAGTAAAAGACCTGTTCTTGGAAAATTATAAGTCATTGAAGAAAGAAATTAAAGAAGATACAAATAAATGGAAACATATACTGTGCTCATGGATAGGAAGAATTAACATTGTTAAAATGTCCATATTACCCAAAGCATTCTATTGATTCAATGCAATTTCTATCAAAACACCAATGGAATTTTTCACAACTAGAACAAATCATCCTAAAACTTATATGGAACCATAAAAGACCCTGAATAGCCATGGCAATCTTGAGAAAGAACAATGTTGGAGGTATCATGCTACTTGGTATCAAACTATACTACAAAGCTATAGTAATCAAAACATTATGGCACTGGCATAAAAACGGATACATAGATCAATGGAACAGGATGGAATATACAGCCCGGAAATAAACCTACACCTATATGGTCCATTATTCTATGACAAAGGAGGCAAGAATATACAATAGGGTAAAGACAGTCTATTCAATAAATAGTGTTGGGAAAACTGGACAGATACATGCAAAAAAGGAAAAAAAAAAAAAACTCGACTACCTTCTTATACCATATACAAGAATAAACCCAAAATGGAATAGAGACTTACATGTAAGTCACCAAGCCATAAAACTCCTAGAAGAAAGCATAGGCAATAAACTCTCTGATACTGTTCTTAGCAATATTTTTTTCTGGTATATCTTCTCAAGCCAGGGAAACAAAATTAAAAATTAGCAAATGAAACTTCCTCAAACTAAGAAGTTTTTGCACAACAAAGGAAACCATCAGCAAAACGAAAAGAAACTCTACTGAATGGGAGAAGGTATCTGTCAATGATACATGTGATAAGGTATTAATATCAAAAATGTATGTAGAACTCATACAACACCACCAAAGAAACAAACAAATTAAAAAATGGACCTGAATAGTCACTTCTCCAAAGAGGACATACAGATGGCTAATAGACATATGAAAAGGTGCTCAACATCACTAATCATCAGATAAGTGCAAATTAAAACTACAATGAGATATCACCTCACACCTGTCAGAATGGCTGTCATCAATAAATCAAAAACCAAAAATGGTGAGGATGTGGAGAAAAGAGAATCCTCATGCACTGTTGGTGAGATTGCAAATTGGTGCGGCCACTATGGAAAACAGTTCAGAGGTTTCTCGAAAATTAAAAATAGAACTACTGTATGACCCAGGAATTTTACTTCTGGATATTTATCCAAAGAAAACCAAAACACTAATTCAAAAAAATATATGCACCCCTATGTTCACTGCAGTGCTGTTTACAATAGCCAAGATATGGAAGCAACC
>NW_011897051.1:0-1754 GCF_000151845.1 Pteropus vampyrus | reverse complement strand
CTACATATATTTTTCAAAACTGTATACTTTAAAAGGGTAATTTTATTGCATAGAAATTACTTAAACAAAGTTGTTAAAGATAGGTTTTCTCTATTATCTTTATTACTGTTTATTAATGTAGTAGCTTTTCCTCTATAAGTTTTGTGCTAAACTGAAGCTCAAGCAAATTAGACAATCTACCTTCTGAGAGTTAAAAGTTTGGTGATGATGATGGAGAGGTATACAATTACATAGTTCTCTAAAGAATACTAAAGCCACAGAAAGCGGAGTATGGGGTGGCAATCGAGCAGAGGGAGAACATTTATACGTACTCACTAATGTGTGAAGCCCTTAACTTGTCTTTTTTATGGAGCAGATGGAGAAAAAAGTGATAGTGGTGAAACTTCTCGAAAGAGATAAACTCAGAGTCTTAAAATGTCAGTAGCAGACAAAACAGGTGAGGATGAGTTCTGTTGTGGAGACAATTTTAAATACATGAGGATTCTACAGAGCAGAGGCTATTTGAGAAAGCAAAATTAGTTTAGTCTGTTTGGAGTTTATACTCTGATTTAAACACTGGCTTACAATATTTGAATTTCAATGTAGCTGGCACGTTAAAATAAAACTCTAAAATGAAATTACTACATGAAGTCCACTTTATCCACAGTGTGGTTCCCAGTCAACACTTTAAATGATACTCTTGTATATTCATAATGTTACTATTTATCATAAAAAGGAAAAAAAAAGTGTTTTTTTCCCACCTAAAGAGAGAAATATTTTAGCTCCATTATTTTTTTTAAAAGTTTGTCTAAATTACCATTTAAACCACTCAAAAATATCTGCTTCTGCTCTTCCAAATTTGGACATTTTAAACAAATATTTATAATTAGATCAGATGAAAGAATAAAGATTTGACCAGATTCATATGCCTGACAATTTCATGCAAGAACTTCTGCTCTGGAAAAGTGTCACTTGCCACAGGCAAGGGAACAAAACTGAAATATCTGCAAGATTATGCTTTCCTCTACTGTTAGCAAATGGACTAATTTTATGTGATGAATCATTGAGAATATGTATATTTTTAAATCTCTACATGGGATCTAGGGATGAAAAATCTGTATTAGAGAAAATTTTATTTAATATTGTTAAACTTCTCAGACAAAACTAATCCGGATTAGCCCTTGCCTAACACATGTCTCTCCAAATTGAAACACAGGATTAGAAAGAAATAGATAACCATAAAGGAGTATCTTAAGAAAGTGTGTATTTTGATAAATATTTTTGTAGCACTTTGCAAGGTACCCGGCGTATGAAAAACATTCAATGCTTACTGTGTTAGAAGCAAACATAACTAATGATTGTGAATACTTACATTCCTATTCTCCTTCCAGAGGCCACATAATTAGTCCCCAGTGTAATAGTGATAGTCACTACTGAGTTTATACTCTGTTTTAGAGGCTGTGCTAAACACTTTGTATGCATTTGCTTATTTAATACTCAAAACTACCTTAAGAGGTATATAATATTTTTCTTCAGTTAGGTAAGCAAATTAAAGTTTGGAGAAGTTCCATAACTAACCCAAGTCACACTGTAACTGGTAGATTTTGCCTCTGAACCAATCCTCTCTCTTCAAACCTATTCCGTATGATATTTGTGCTATATCGCTGTCTCTTCAGTCAAAAGGAAAGCCCTTTTGGCTCATCGTCTAATTGTAGACACTTTGCTAGGCTGGACATGATGAGTCTGGGTCCCTCCTACCATACAGTGTATCTTTA
>NW_011897050.1:955-3177 GCF_000151845.1 Pteropus vampyrus | reverse complement strand
TTGGAAAAACTGGGCTAAATAAAATACAGTAAAATTAACTTCACCTGCTTCTCTTTACATTTTCATTATGGTTACTAGTAAATTTTAAATTATGATGTGGTTTTTGTTTTATTTATTTTGAACAGTCCTGCCTCAGAGCCTTGGTGATTATTTAATAACAGCGACAAAATACCCACCCAATATCTCCTAAGCACTTACTGCGGTGTCAGGCACCAATCCAGGCATTCTATACACATTCCATCATTTAATCTTTCTAATGACTTTATCAAGTAGGTATTATTATCATTCCCATTTTATAGATGAAAACCAAGGCATAGAGTAGCAGAGGAATTGAGAAATCTGGCTGAAGAATGGAGCCAAGAATGAAACCCAGACAGTTTGGCTCCAAATGGAACATGGTCTTAATTCGAAAGAGCTGCTCCACTCTTTATGAAAGAGATAACAATGGTTAAAAAAGAGTCACGCAAACAAACCTTTCCTATCTACTTCGGCTCATTGTTAGCAGGGAAAGAAAATCAAACATCCAAAAGCAAACATACTAGACATATTCAGATATTTATTACCTTTTGATGGAGTCCCCAAGAAGCCCTGAAATAAAATTTACGCTAAGGAAAATTATAGGCAGTGTCATATGTTAAACCACAGAAAGCAAACAGTCCTGGCAAGGGAAGGTTGGGATAATCTCCAATGGCCAAAGCATCATCATCTGAGAGCCACTGTTTAAGAATAAAAACATCCTAGTATACTGCATTCAGGATGGTCATGGTTCTCTGACTGATCATGACCACAGTACAGGTACCCATCTCAATGTGGTAGTCCAGCTTCTCTGACTTCCTATGCCAGGACTGAGAGTGTCACCATTTTGTTTAGTTGACAAAGTCATGGCATGATTTTTATTTTTGCCTGATATTAACAGTGGATGTTTAATAGAGCCACATAAGCTATCCTGACTGCCGGCCAACCAAGCCAACGTGATTTCATTAGCAACACTGTATTTTGACCTAGATTATCATACAAACCAGAGTCAGAGTTCACTAGCTACAGGGCTGGTTTGAACGTCCAAGTAGATGCACAAAAGAGAACAAAAGGAGAAAAAAATAAGTAGTGGCTCATATTTACTCCAGAAGGCTTCAAAGAGATCCTCATTATACAAGTCAACAGTTTGTGCTAACCATTACATTTTATGGTGAACACGCTCTCATTTTCAGTACTTATGGGCACCCGCACTATGTAAGAGAGGAGGAGTCAGAGCCCTTGGAAAAAGAGAAGGATAAAGGACTATGAAAGTTTTCCTTCTGATAGAAGCAGACATGGAATTCTGTCTACTTGGCTCTTCCGAACTGGCTGTTTGCCTTTCTGAAATGAACATGCTGTGCTAACTTCAGAAAGAATGTTGGCAGGGTCAGGGTGGGAAGGTTTGAAGCGATAATACTTGGATGGGTAATGCTTTCCTTTCCAAGGGCTAACACAGCTGTGACCTTTATGCAGCCAGCCAGCAAGGATCCAGTTTGGCCATATAAGAATGAGCTGTTTTCCTCCCTTGGGAGATGGAGAGAAATATAGGAAGCTGTGCCTGATAAAAGTAAAATCTTATTAAAGATGGTTTATAGTAAAGAAACTGGAAAGCCATTATAATTAATTTATGTCTTCCTAGTTTCTTGAAACAAATATTAATACCTACAGAGAAGTCATATATTAAGAATCAAAGAGAAAAACTCTTCCATTATTTCTTCTCTTTGAGTGTATGGGGGTAGGAAGTGAAAGAATAAACAGATATTAACAAAGAAAGCCAAGTTATCAAATGTCAAATGCTTCTAATTGACATACACTTGACAAGACGTCCAAAACTCTGTCTTTTGTTTGGACTCACTAAATATCTGAAACTGAATGTGTTAATGGTCCTTCTTTCTCCCCATCTTAACTATCACTCTTTGCCTCTGCCCTTTACAGGGCCAAACTTGTGTTTCTCAACTACATTATCCCAAGCTTTTATATTTTTGAAGACACAAGCATTTATCTTAATTGACAAGGATTCATTTTCAAAGCCCTGACCCCGCAACCCTGAGGATGTAAATATGTGGATTGTAATTTAATTTTAAGAAAACAATGTTGTCTTCACCATTAGGAAGACAACTTGTTTCATATTTCATTATCCCCTTAAGTCTGGCAGATCCTGTTCAGAAACCAAATTGCTAGTCCTTCTTTTAGAAGAAAAAAAAAAA
>NW_011897050.1:0-360 GCF_000151845.1 Pteropus vampyrus | reverse complement strand
TTTAATTTTTATCTTTCAATTAGAGTTGTCGTTCAATATTGTTTTATCGGTCTCCATATGGTCTCTTCTTTATATACCCAGTTATAGGAGTTCTGTTCGGCTAGTCTTCAAATGGTTCTTCAGGTTGACTGCTTCATAATTTAGTTGCAATTTTAATGCCATCACGGGAGGAGACGAGCACACTGTTTACCTACCCCGCCATCTTGACAGGAACTCTCTGGAAACTTCCGTTTTTATACATTATTGGTTAATAGTTCAAATTGCCTTTTTACAAATCCTACTCATTGTTCCTGGCTCTATTTTCTGGAATTATGGAGAAGTCTACTGCTACGTCAGCACATGCTACATTTTTGGCAACTA
>NW_011897049.1:2630-3401 GCF_000151845.1 Pteropus vampyrus | reverse complement strand
CCGTGTGCAAACGCATGGCCACATGCAGAGGTGTTCGCAGGCTTGTGTTCAGTCAGGAGCGCTGTGACATCGCACACGGGGAAGAGCAAAGCGGGCCCGGGGACCCCACACTCGCGGACAGAACACACGGCGCCTTCGCCGGCAGCTTTCCCGTACCCTCCAGCTGCCAGGGCACTGATCCCGCACCCCCGCTGCCGTGGCCCGAGGCAAACGAGGGCGATCGGCCTGGGTCCCGGGGAGCAGGGGACCGAGGCCCCCGGCCTGCCGAAACCGTTGCTGGAACACGCTGCGTGCAGGAGCCACGGAAGCAAACGACCGCTTTCGCCAAGCAACCTGTGAGCGCCGTGTCCCCGAGCAGCCGGGCCGAGTGCCATGCGGGGCACGCGCACACTCAAAGCCACCTCCTTCCTTCAGGTGCCGGCCGCAGAATCAGGTGCCGGCCGCAGAATCAGGTGCAGGCTGCAGAATCAGGTGCGGCCCCGCCCACGGCCTCTGCCCATCTGGAAGGCGGCTCCAGACAAGGGCGTCGTCCAGTGTGGCCTGGAGACCGTGCTCTTGACCCTCCCCGGCTCTTGTCTCAGAAATGCCCCTCGGTGGCTAAAATTTTCTTCCAACAGACTCTGTGACAACCAGGCCCGTGGGGATCACCTAGTCCTGCCCCTCATGGCACAAATGGGACACCAGTGGCCTAGACAGGGTCCCGGACCGACTCAAGGTCAGCAAGGGCACGTACGTGAGCGCCCAGGCCACCAGAGGTCGTGACCGCGAGCA
>NW_011897049.1:0-935 GCF_000151845.1 Pteropus vampyrus | reverse complement strand
TGGAGAGCCAGGGTATTGAAAGGAAAGAGAATTTTTTAAAAACCATAAATAAAAGTTGGAGATTTTTTCCCGTCTCTGATTCAAATCAAGAGGCTATTTTTCAAGGGACTCGCTGCAAAGCACGTCAAGGCATTGATGAGAGAAACAGACCTCACGACCCAAGCACACAGCACCCGGTGACCCCAGCACAGCACAGCGGGGAACCGAGGCAGGGCGTGCGGGCCCGGTGCCCCCGACCGCCGGCCGGGGACCGTGGCCGTGACTCAGAGCACTGCCCAGGACACGGGGCCACCTTCCTGTGGACCAGCAGCGTTGCAGGAAACAAACCCCTCAGGCCTCGCCAGGCCCCTGGCCCTGGGAGTGTACACAGTAGGTCCACGGGGAAGCAGGGGGCAGGGCGGCTGGCGCGGTGCAGCAGGAGTGAAAATGGCCGGTGTAGACACTGCCTGCCGAGGCAGGAGCAAAGCCGACCTGCGCCCGCGGCAGCCGGCCATCTCCCGGGGGGCGAGGACGACCAGGCCACGCAGGACGACAGAGGACAGAGACCGGCCTCCGACAGCAAACTGGGGCTCCCGGATGTCAGGGCCGGGGAGGGGACAAGGAGGATCGGCCGGGTCCCGGACAGCGGTGGCAGGAGAGGAGGCCGGGGACAATGACAGGGCCACATGTGCAGGCCCAGGGGACAGTGTCTTGTTAGCAGCCACCAGGTTAACATCACTACTGACACCAAGTCCGAGCAGCTGCTGTCACTCGCCGGAACCCCCTGCTCAGCCCTGGACACCCCTGCATGCCCCCGGTCACCCCTGCATGCCCCCGGTCACCCCTGCTCACCCCCGGACACCCCCGCTCGCCCCCAGACACCCCTGCACGCCCCCGGACACCCCTGCTCAGCCCTGGACACCCCCGCTCGCCCCCGGTCACCCCTGCATGCCCCC
>NW_011897048.1:4252-6505 GCF_000151845.1 Pteropus vampyrus | reverse complement strand
TGCACGAAGTTGTGAGGACCTCCGAAGTTGACCGGGTGAGGAACCGGATCCAGACAGCGGAATGCCACCTTACCCTGGAGGCGAAAGTGAGGCTCCACCAATAAGCGAGCCATGCCCCAGCCCGCCTCTGCCCATTTTCATACAGGTCTAAGATCTTTATCAAGGCACTCCCTCGGCGTGGGGGCGTGGCGGTAAGACCTCCAACTCTGACCATTCCCACCCTCCAGAAACATGTCCGGCTGTAGCGGGCGTCTGGGCTGGCTCGCTATCACTGATCTACATTGTCTCCAGGGCGACCGCCTCCATTCCTTTCTTCCAGCGTCCAGAGACGATTTCCCGTCGACTACCGGGCAGAGGCCCTAGACTGCGGCTCCTGAGCGGGTGAGGAGATGAGCACACCAAAACTACCCTAGGTTCAAGTCCCTACTAAGCCACAGCGCAACTGCGTGCCCTCTGGCCAAGCCACTCCCGGCCTCTGCACTTTATTTTCCTCATCTATTAATTCAGGAAGTGGTTGAACCGGACCATAGCTTCTTAACTGGGAGGTAGAGGGGTGGTCTTTGCACCTCCTGTTAGTCGGTGATGCCCCCCACTTGAGCATCTGGCTGGGGAGAGAGAGGTCCTGGGCTTTTGTCAAAATCTCTTCCCGCTCCACCTCTTTGCTTTTCGAGCGACTTTGATGTCCCGTCCTCCCAGATCCCCTAGCCACTAGCCTCGAAGGTGATCCGTGAATGGCGCCTCACGGCCAGGTCTGCGATGTTGACACGGTTGAAGATTACATTTTCTATGCAGCCGCGGAAATTATGTCGATAGGCGAGGTTCTTACGTGCTGCGCCCACCAGACCCCCGATGAACATCTGCGGGGATAGGGGGGTTGGGGAGTGAGGTTCCCTGGGTGCGGGAGCCTGCACACCTTTCTCGCATTCCTGGCCATAAAGCTTTATAAAAGACTTGAAACACACATTTCCTTGGTATTGGTATTAAAGCCGGAAGCTCACTGGGCCTTCCTTGGCTTGGGTTCTAACCTGATTCCACCACAAATTGGCTGCAGGCCCTTGGGTAAGTCAATAAGCCTTTCTAGGATTATTTATCTGCAGATCAGGGCCAGGGTCTTTACCAACTCCACAGTTAGGCAATCCAAGGGGGCAATATTGTCATCTTGCCTGATCTCCAAAATCCAGATTTCCAGACCCCATTTCGGGAGTTCTGGGGTGGTGCCCAGGAATCTGCATGCTAACAGCAACAACGATGCCACAACAAAATTCAAGGCCTTTCTTCTATGGCCATGCCACCCTGAACGTGTGCCTGCTCTCGTCTGATTTCGGAAGCTAAGCAGGGTCGGGCCTGGTTAATACTTGAATGGGAGACCACCTAGGAAGACCAGGTGCTGTAGGTGTTTTAAAACAAAAACAAAAACAAAAACAAAACAAACAAAAAACCAGGCCTTTCTATGAGCCACAAGTTTGCCAAGAGCTGCCTAGGATATTCAGGAATCAGAAAACAAGGTCTTACCTCTGCTGGAGAGAAATGCTGTCCACCACTGACTCACCTAGCACCGCACTCAACCAAATGGTGCATCCCCAGCTCCACTCACCTCCGTGTCCAGGTTCAGTTTCTCAAAGTCGCCATTGAGAATGAAACGCTGCACGTAGCCATCCAGGGTGAGATTTGCTTGGCGGCCAAATCGGTCCACACGCACGTAATGCCAGTGCTGATCGTTGAGGACACCGCCAGCACTCACCGTGGTGTGACCAGGCCTTGGCTGGATGGGGCTGCTGCCTGAGGGCGGGGTGGGGCAGAGTCAGCCCAGGAACCTGGAGAACCCCAGCCAGCTCTAACCCCCAGGCAGAGCAGCAGTGGCAGCAGCCAGGGAGAGTGGGCATATAGAGATTGGGCCACTGAGAGCCTGGTCCTTGGTGAGGATGTGACTTAGGGTAAGTCATTTAACCTCTCTGAGCCTCTGTTTTCCTATCAGTAAAACTTGAGGCATGATAGCTGCTTTACATCATCATGTGGATTTTATGAAGAGCTAATGCGATACCAAATAACTCTTCTGGGGTCTGTGTAGATAACGACTTTACAAGGAGGAGACTGAGACTGGGAAAGTGTCTTGTCCAAGGTCGCACCACTGGTAGGTAGTGGAGCTGAGACGGGAATCCAGTTCTCCTGACTAGGAATCCAGTGTTTTGCTAGCACTAAAATCTACACGAAAAAGGCGGGTTGGTCCAATTAGGAGGGGAAACATCGGAAGTG
>NW_011897048.1:0-352 GCF_000151845.1 Pteropus vampyrus | reverse complement strand
TCTCCTCCTTCTTGGTCCTCCAGCTGCTAACCTAGCCCTAACTTAAGCCATCTACTCAACCTGGGCTGCACACTCAGGGGAAGCTGCTTTCTCCTCCTGGGGAAGCCCCTAGGCCAGACCCTCCCTAGCCCTGTTCCTGCCCTGGTACCAACCCAGCTCAGTACTCCTCAAAACATGATCAGCATCTTCTGGAATCTGAGTCAGCCCAAGACACCAATCTAGCCCTAGCCTGAGCATCAATCTCACTCATTAGCACCCCGAACCTACACCAACCCCAAATCCAGGCCTTGGTCCCAAACCCAGCTAGTTCTGGTACCATCGCCAGCAACATATCCAACCTTAGTATCAATCG
>NW_011897047.1:3498-6284 GCF_000151845.1 Pteropus vampyrus | reverse complement strand
TGCAAATTCTAACAAAGAATAAAAGAAAATGTTAATAATAGAAAAAACACTGTAACATAAATAAAAAATATCTGGTGGGCTGATAAATAAAGTGGACATGGACAACAAAAGAATCAATGAGCTTGAAGATAGATCAATAGAAATTTCCGAAATAAAATGCAGAGAAAAAAAGAACGAAGAAGAAGGAAAGGGAAGAGAAGGAGAAGGAGGAAACACAGAACATCTAAGAGAACTGTAGGCCAATTATAAAAGATATAATATATTCATAATGAGAATACCAAGAGGAGAAGAAAGAGAAAAGAACTGAAGATATATTGGAAGTATTAACTGAGACTTTTCCAAAATTAATGACACATACAAAACTACAGATCTAGGAAGCTAAAAGAACACTAAGCAAGATAAACACTAAAAATCTTACACTTAGGTGAAGCATATTCATGCTGCAGAATATCACAGACAATGAGAAAATCTTGAAAGAACCTGGAGGGGTGAGTGGAGGATACCTTGCCCACAGAAGAACAAGGTTAAGAAATATACCAGACTTCCTTTCAGGAATCACATAAACATGAAGAGAATGGAATGAAATAAAGTGTTGAGAGAAAAAAAAATTGCAACAATGTAGAATGCTGTATCTAGTGAGGTTATTCTCAAAGTGAAGGAGAAATAAAGATTTTCTCAGACAAATAAAAATTGAGGAAATTTGAGACTGATAGAACTGCCTTTCAAAAAACGTTACAAGTTTTTCTGAGAGAAAGAAAATTACATAGGTTGGAAACTCAGATCTACTTAGTAGAAGGAAGGCTGTTAGAGAAGAAATAAATGGAGGCAAAGTAAAATATTTTATTTTTCTTATTCTTAATCTATCAACTAATTGTTTCTTCAAAATAAATAGTAACAATATATTCTATAATCATAGCTTATGGATACATAAAATAGATGAAGCAATGTGCTAAAATACAGGAGGGAGAAATTGGCAATACTCTATTTTAAGGTATTTGTAGTACCCATGAAGCAGTAGTGTGTTCTTTGAAAGTGAACATGGAATAGTTGTAAATCTATATTGCAAACTCTAGGGCAATCTTTAAAAATTAAATACAGTCATGTGTTGCTTAATGAAGTGGATATCTTCTGAGAAATGCATCATTAGGCAAGTTTATTGTTGTGTAAACATTATACAGTAAAATCATACAAACCTAGATGGTATAGCCTACCACATACTTAGAGCATTGTTCCTAGACTATAAAGCTGTACAGCACATTATTGTACTGAATACTGTAGGTGGTTGTAACATAATGATGTTTGTATATCTAAACATATGTATAGAAAAGGTACAGTAAAAATGCAGTATAAAAGAATAAAAAATGGTACACACCTGTATAGGTGTACTTACTATGAATGGATCTGGCAGGACTGAAAGTTGCTCTGGGTGAGTCAGTGAGTGAGTAGAGAGTAAGTGTGAAAACCTAGGACATGCCTATCCATGACTGTAGACTTTATAAACACAGCACACTTAAGTTACACTAAATTTATTTAAAATATTTTTGTCTTTAATAATAATTTAACCTTAGTTTACTGTAATATCTTGATAAACTTTTTAATTTTTTAAACTTTTCATTTTGTTTGTAATAACACTACTTAGCTTAAAACACAAGCACATTGTACAGATATACTAAAATAATTTATTTATGTCCTTATTCTGTAAGCTTTTTTCTATTTAAAATTTTTTCACTTTTTAAACTTTTTTTTTGAAAATCTAAGACACGAACACACCTAACCTAGGCCTATACAGGGTCAGGATCATCAATATCACTGTCTTCCACCTCCACATCTTCTTGTCCCACTAGAAATTCTTCAGGGGCAATAACATGAGTGGAGCTGTCATCTCATGATAATGGTGACTTCTTCTGAAATACATCCTGAAGGACCTGTCTGAGGCTCTTCTTGAGGATGTCATTCTTTTCAGAAATATGTCATGGTTGTTCACTTGTTTGTTTGTTTTTTTTCTTTTCATCATAGATTTGCTTGTCAGCAGATAATAGATTATGAACATTCCTCTCTATTAATAAAAACCTCCCGGTGTTGAGGTTTTCAAATTTTTAAGGTGCTTGTCGAGATCTGCAAATCTTTTGCTAAACCTTTTACTGTGAATTTATTTGGGGGTTTTTCATTTTCTTCTCCTACAGTTTCCTTTTCTCTTCTTCAACTATTTATCTCTGCTCCAGTTCCAATAACTCATTAGTCAGCTCCTAAGGAACCACCTTTAGGAGCTCCTCAGTGTCATCTTCACCTACACCAAAGTTAAAGTTGTTTTTCTTCTCAATCACAGCCTTGTAGATTTTTGTGACCTTGCATGCATGGAAAATTTTTTGAAGTCATGGACAAACCTTTCAGGTGTATTCTTCCAGATGTCATTTGTACACTCCTTGGTGACATCATCCCAAGCCCAAGCAAGGTTTTTCTTGCAGTCATAAATGTTGTAATTCTTCCAAAATGGCATCAGTGTCTTTTCAGTGTTTTCCTCGGTTACAGAAGTAGCTTGGGCAAAGGTCCTCTTCAGGTAGCAGGCCTTAAAATCTGCTATCTCTCCATGATCCATTGATTGAATCAAAGATGTAGTGTTTTGAAGGAGGAACACTAATTTGAGATTGGGATAAAGATCACCAATAAAAGAATTATGCCCAGGAACATTATGAATAATGAGCAAAATCTTGAAAGGTATGTTATTCTCCAAGCAGTGCTTTCCATTTTGCTGGCATAGCAATTCATGAGTGCATCTTGGGAGAAGA
>NW_011897047.1:0-1173 GCF_000151845.1 Pteropus vampyrus | reverse complement strand
CCTTGTTGTAGGCTTATCAATTTTATTAATCTTTTCAAAGAGCCATCTTTGGTTTCATTTATTACCTCTACTGTTTTTTTTTTTTCTTTTTTAATGTCATTTATTTCTATTTTAATATTTTTTTTCTGCGTGTTTTAGGCTTAATTTTTACTTTTATCTATAATCTCCTAAAGTGAAAACTTCGATTATAATTTTAGACCTTTCTCTTTTTAAATACATGCATTTTATGCTATAAATTTTCCACTAAGTACTGCATTTACTGCATCTCCAAAATTTTGCTAATCGTTTTTGTTTTCGTTGAGTTTAAAATATTTTTAAGAGAGTCACATTAGGAAAATGGCAAAAGAGGAAGCTCCAAGACTTAATTCCTATGTAGAAACTTCAAAAAACAAGCAGAAACTATCAGAATCAAATTTGTGAAAACTCTGGAAGGCAATCAAAACCTTGTAGCAAGCACTGAATTGAGAGGAGTTACTTCAAAATTATAGAAAATTTTAGTAGCAATTTTGTAACTTCTTCCCTGTATGCCCCCATCATCTCAATCTTGACAGTGGTCTTAAAGTGACAACTGTTTTAAAAAAACTATGGTCATAAAGTGGCAGAGGTTGTAAAGAAGCAAAGGTCTTAAAGCAACCAAGACCTTACAGAGGCAAGAGTTTGTTTCTAGTGTGGAAGCATTTCCCTGGTTCTGGAGTAAGCAGGGCAGAACTTAATTGTAAATTACTGTGTATGTGTATGTCTATTCTAAACATTCTGGGGGCTACATGAAAGATGATACAAGGTGCTTCTTTCTATTTTGCCTAACTTGGAACTCAGGTGAATAAAGTTGGAAAACATTGTAATCTCAGTTATGTACAACTAGGCACATAGAGCAAAGGATTAGAGCCTGAACATATAATAAACTGTCTCTGGAAGAAAACTGGGTAGTGTGTCTCTGAGAAATTAGGGTACCCCCAGACAAGATGTACACTAAGACCTGAGAGGACTCTAAGCTTTTACCTTGGTTTGATTTCTAGGCCCAGTGAAAGCATCGTTAATGTCAAAGGAGAGACCAGAGACACAGACAACCTGCAAAAACTGCCATAGCTCCTGGCATTCAGGGAAAGATTTGTCCAAACACCAGGTGAATACAAAGTAAGATTTCACTGAAATTATCATTACTAAATACATTCC
>NW_011897046.1:4651-5386 GCF_000151845.1 Pteropus vampyrus | reverse complement strand
CGGTCCTTTCATTTGTCATCGTTGTGGCCTTCTCTGTAAAATTTAATAATCCATTATTCTAAAAACATTTACCTTGTTCCTGTTTTGTGTAAAGCATACTGGTAACATTAAAATAAAAAATACACGGCTGGTTCTGGCTCCGAAGAGTTATGAGTCTGCTGTAATTGTAATATAATGTTAAATGCGGCAGTCGGATCAGGAGAGCCCAGTTTTACCAGCAAAGAGAGAGAATTCTAGCGACTTCGGGAAGGGGAGGGGTCGGCAAAGGCCCCCAGAACCTGGGGGTGCTGGGGCGAATAGTAACTGAAAGGCGCGAGTCAGCCAGGTTTGAGGCAGAGCATGAGGGGCTGAGCCAAGATGTGGCCTTGACCTCGAGCCCGGGGCTGGCGAGGTGCTCCTTCTCTGGCCGCGACGGCGGAAGTCGCAAGAGCAGACCTCTAGTGCAGCTCTGGTGGTGGGACCCGCAGGCTGTCAGCGTCGACGACGCAAAGCAGCCCCGTGAGAAATCACAAGTTCGTACAGAAGGATGTTAAAGTTTAAGGCTCTACGAACACAGATGCCTCAACGTTACTCCCCTAGGGAACTACCCAGAACCACGTGTGGTTATACGTATTTGCACATAAATATTCAGTGTTTTACTGGTCACGTTCTGTCATTGTCTTCAAGCACATGTTAAGTGCCCCTTGCAAATAGCCTTTCGAGGTTGTCATTCTGGATTAAGCACACATCCAACTG
>NW_011897046.1:0-801 GCF_000151845.1 Pteropus vampyrus | reverse complement strand
TCTAAGCATCCAGAGAGAACAGGCCCTGCGGGCCAGCAGCACAGCAAAGGGGCCCTTAGAACTGGGTCATGAGTGCCCCGAGCGGCGGAGGCTCCTGCACCCCCATCTGCACCAGACTCACGGGCCGTCCCTGGACACCAGACTTGACTTGGGAGACTGTTTTCACTTGGCTCTTCCGGTGTTTGGGACTCGAAAACCACTCCCTCACTCCTTCTGCGCCTTAGAGTTTACGCTCGTTGCCCGGCAGCCCTTGCCTGGCCGTGTGCTTCGCACCGTCTCGGTGCAAACCGGGCAGCCCCTGGGAGCTGTCCCGACTATATATGCGCGAGGGTGACACAGCCAGTCACGGCAGCCGTGGGAGAAGCTGAGCCGCCGACTGGGGCCGGACCACGCAGGAGCCGCTTCTCTCTGCAGAGGTCCGCGCTCGGCCCCAGGGGATGGCGCCGGCCTGACCCTCCCCGGGCCTTACGTCAAGTCACGCTTTCACTCTGCCTGGAACTTTTAGTCCATGCGAGGCCGTCTCAGCCCTCGGTCCTGCCTCTTGTCTCTCTCGCCACGTGACCTCACCCACAGGTCCGATGTCGATGCCACAGAAATGCTCGTGACTCTCGGACTTGTGTCTGCAGCCCAGCCATCCGTCCTAAGCTCCAGACTCGGTAGCCAGGGTGACGGTAACAAGAAAGATCAGATCACGTGACCGACTCCCTTACTCAAACCCTCCAGTGCTGGTGTCCCCGCCGGGACCCACGAGGTCCTCAGCACTCTGGCCCCCGTGTGTCCTCCCGACTTCCTGGGCTCCAG
>NW_011897045.1:3234-3816 GCF_000151845.1 Pteropus vampyrus | reverse complement strand
AAAAAAAAAAAAAAAAGGAGGAAGGGAAGGAGGGAAGAGGAAAGCTCATAGATACAGAGATAGACTGGTGGCTGACAGAGGCAGGGGATGGTGCGGCTGAGTGAAATGGATGAAGGGAGTCAAAAGGTACAAACTTCCAGTTATAAAATAAATAAGTTATGGGGATATAATGTAGAGCATGGAGATTATAGTTGATAATACTGTATTGCATACTTGAAAGCTACTAAGAGAGTAGATTTTAAAAGTTCTCCTTAGAATAATTCTATAACTATGGACGGCGACCAATGGTAACTATACTTATTGTGGTCATTATTTTACAATATATACAAATATTGAATCATTATGTTGTATAGTTGAAACTAATATAAGGTTATATGTTAATTGTTCCTCTATAAAAAAACAAATTAAAAAATTTGAAAAAGAATGAATGAATAAAAGTTAGATGGATAAATGCAATAAAAAAAGAAAAAAGTAAGAAAGAGAAAGAAAAGAAGGCAACTGAATATATTAATATTAAGCAGAGTCAAATTTAAGGCAAGATATTACAAGAGATAAAGTGAAACATTTCATAATAATAGTTTT
>NW_011897045.1:0-1459 GCF_000151845.1 Pteropus vampyrus | reverse complement strand
TTGCCTCAAGGATGACATCAATTTCAGCAAAAAACATGTATTTATATGAAAATATTATGAGACTGATATATTAAAGTGCAAAAGTGTATTATCTGAGCATGAGAAAGAATTAGCAGAAACAAATGATGAAAATTAAGGACGTATTGTGTGTTCATAGCGATTGCATAGTATTCGATATTTACTTTCTCTGCTCTTTTCCCAGCTTTCTTGCTTCCAAAACTGCCCAATTCTTGTAATTTCCACCTAATTTTTTTTTTTGTAGATCTGAGATCTTGAAAGGATAAAGCAAAAGTTTTCAGATAAAGATAACATTAAACTTAATTGTGATTAATTTGGAACAGTTCAATTTTTAAATAGACTTTATTCTTTTAGAAAAGTTTTTGGGATACAGCAAAATTAAGAAGTCACAGAGATTTCGTATACCTGCACCACCATACATCACCTTTCTTATTATCTACATCACTCACCAGAATGATACTTCTTTATTTTCAACTAAGGTCGAACATATATTGAAGTATCATAGTCACTCAGAGTTCATAGTTTACCTTGGGTTCACTCTTAGTGTACATTCTATGGGTTTGGATTCTATGGGAAAGATATCTATTATTATCACATATATTATAAAATATTTTCAATGCCCTAAAAATCCTTTGTGTTCTGCCTGTTCATCTCTACATACCTCTCTAGCTCACCCCTGGCAACCACTGATTTCTTTACTATTTCCATAGTTTTGCTTTTTCCAGAATTTCATATAGTTGGCATCATACAATACATAGACTTTTTAGATTGACTTCTTTCACCTAATAATGTGCATTAAAGTTTCTCTATGTCTTTTCATGGTTTGATAGCTCATTTCTTTTTAGCACTGCATACTATTTCATTATCTGGATATACTACAGTTTATTTTTCTATTCACCTACTGAAGCACATCTTGGTTTAAGTTTTGGCCTTTATGAATAAAACTGGTGTAAATATTCATGTGCAGGTAAACGTTTTCACTTCCTTTGAATAAATACCAAGGACCGTGATTGCTGGATCATATGGTAAAAGTATGTTTAATTTTGCAAAATCTGCCAAACTGTCTTCCAAGATGGCTATACCTTTTTGCATTTACACCAGTGATGAGAGTTCCTGTAGCTTCACATCCTTGCCAGCATTTGGCGTTGTCAGTGTTCCAAATTAAGACCATTCTAATAGATATGTAGTGGTATTCATTGTTGTTTTAATTTGCATTTCTCTAATGATCTATACAGGGAGCATCTTTTTATATGCTATTTTTCCCCACCCATGTATCTTCTTTGTTGAAGTTTCTGTTTAGCTCTTTAGCCCATTCGTAAATTGGATTGCATGCTTTTTTTTTTTTAAGATTTCTTTGTATATTTTCGATAATAGTCTTTTATCAGATATATCTTTTGCAAATATTTTTTTCCCAGCCTGTGGCTTGTCTTCTCATTCTCTT
>NW_011897044.1:1968-4342 GCF_000151845.1 Pteropus vampyrus | reverse complement strand
ACCTCTGACCTCTGTGCTTTGCCTTTATTTACTTCAAAGTGGCAGCAGCAACCCTTTTTCTTCGAGGGGAGAGTCCCCTCCCTATTAAGTAGTCCTTTGCCTTGATTATTTGTCACTAGAAAAAAATACAAATTAAGATAGACGAAATCAGAAAATGCATACAATAGACAAGAAAAGTAGAAAAAAAATGAAAGCCTCACTCGTATCTTCAAACACACTATAAGAACCACGGTTAATGTGCATCTGTTCAGATTTTTCTATGTATGTGTATGCGTAATAAGCAGATGCGTGCAGACATCCAAATAAAGATTTTTTTTTCATCTTCCTTTGATTCCCTTCAGTTTTCTTTCCCACCTGCCTTTCTTTCCATCTCCCTCTCTTTCCCTCCCCTCCTCTCTCCTCTCCTCCCTGCCTCCCTCTCCCCCTGCATCCCTCCTTTCTTTCTAAACCCACGTGGGATATTCTGAAATACTGTTCTGCATCTTGCTTGTTTCACCCCATTACATCACGTTATGCCTCTCTGGATCTGAGAGGCACACATCCCACAGTTGGCGCCCTGCTGTTGCCAACCGACATGACGTCAGTGTCGAATTATTTTTGGTGAATGGTGCTATGAGCAGGTGGCGGTGGTGGGGGGCATTCTACGTCGCCTCCCACACAACCTCGCTGCTGCTGGAGTGTTGTTGGTATGAGATCAAGTCTCAGACCAAATGGCAGCAGCTGTACAGCCCTTTCCTGGCCAGCAGGCACGGACAGCCAGTCCGGGGGTCGGAAGGGGGCTCTGTCTCAGTCACCAGGCACTTGGCCGGCATTGGCTTGGAAGGCTTGGCCCAAAGCAGGTACTTCTTACGATAGGATTGGTGCAGTCCTTCATCCACACAATGGACAGAAATGGGCCCAAGGGACCTTGGAGCTCAAGCATCTCCCCCAGGTGGACTTTGGGAATTGCCTTCGCTTTTAAAATATGTTCTTCATTGGAAGGCCATGAGTCTTGCTACAAGATTTCAAGTAGAATCACAGATCCCTTACTTCTTATTTAGATAAACTGAAAGAATAACAACAAATGCACGTATAACTTTCGCTCAGGTCCAAATGACGTTGTCCTACATTTGCTTTGCCTATTTTTCTTTCTGTCTGAAAAAAGAATATATACATATATACACTCACACATACATGTATACATTATAAATGCATATATTTGAAATTTTTATTTTTAATTGTGGTTACAGAATAAATCACATATTCAATATCCAAAATAAATCACCACTCTAATATTTTAATGTCCCTTACGCCTATTAGCTAGCCCTAAGGGGCCGAATAAAATTAATTTTTCTCTAGTAAGTTTCTGTCTTTTGTTCAGCTGCTCAGAAATGTCAAAGTTGAGGCCTACATAATTCTTTTTGCTTTTCTTCGCATTGAACGATGTATGCACCAAAACGGTGAGGAGATTTGTTTTGTTCTTGCTGTATCTCCATGGGTTGGAAGAGTGCCTGGCACATAACAGATACTCTTTAACTGAACACTTGTTGAATGGCTCGTTGTGGCTCCAGATATCACTTAAGGGCCACAGGCAGTGGAAAAGAGGACAAAATACAAAAGAAGGAAGAACCCCTATGTCA
Organism: Pteropus vampyrus; assembly: GCF_000151845.1. Lineage (NCBI taxonomy): Eukaryota > Metazoa > Chordata > Mammalia > Chiroptera > Pteropodidae > Pteropus > Pteropus vampyrus. The sequence goes on along the minus strand of NW_011897044.1, from coordinate 2,723 downwards.
AGAAAGTGAAACATTCCTGGGAAGTCCATAGCCAATAGATTGAAATCTATAGTTCAGTCCACTTGGACTGCACTGCATTGGCCAGAGCTCAAGGCTACCCATAAGAGAGGCTGGGACACAAAGTTTTTGGCTTGGTACATGACTGTCACAAGCAAATTTAGGCTAATTGTCTCTGAGTTATTTTTGATAGTTCATCTGAAGACCCCGTCCCACGGGGCTGGATCCGTGTTGTGAATCAGATTTTCCTGGCAGTGAATTCAGGCTAACACTCGTGATGAATCAGAAATTGTATTTTTATTTTATCTGAAGCAATTAGGAGTGGCTACCACAAAGGAATTATTATGGTTAAACATGAGGAATTGAAAATATGATTTTATGTGGGTTTCCTTCCATGACTCTACTAAAATGTCAGCGAAAGAAAAAAGTCTCGCTGTGGAACTCCTTAAAGACTCAGGAGCTGGGGACACAAAGTATCTCTAGGAGCAGGGGTAGGCTGGGGATCAAAGAAAGGAGGCAATTGGAAGTCCAAACCCAGAGCGGTTGCACTCAGGGTCCCTTACTATGTCCAATAAGAGACTGGGGGCAACTCTTCTCTCTGGAGAACTTAAACCACAGAGATTTTGGGTTTGGGGATACCAGGTAGAGTTGAGGGCAGCAGTCAGGTACCAGACTGAAAATGGGGATTAACGAAAGTCTACAGAAGAGTCCCCTAGCTTGCTTACCCCGGTCTGGCTCCCAGAAAGCAGGTGGCCAGA
>NW_011897044.1:0-373 GCF_000151845.1 Pteropus vampyrus | reverse complement strand
TGATGCCCCCTCCCCCCTCCAGCTATTGCCCTATGTTTTTCTGCATCAGTTTACAGCCATATTTCTCTAAAAAGTTGTCCATGCTCATTGTCTTAAATTCTTCTGCCATTCTCCTTTGGACCTGTTCCAATAAGCTTTCACTCTCACTGTGAGTCTACGAAAACCAGCTTCTTTTCAGGATCTTTAATGGCCTCCATGTTCCTAAACCCAATGGTGCATTTGGTTTTTATCTTATTTAATGTACTGACACAGTCGATGATACTGGAATCCTTGAAACACTCTTTCCACTTGGCACCCACACGCCATGCTTTCCCAGTTCTCTTTCCACTGTTGGCTGCTCCTTCTCTGTCTCTTTTGTGGGTTCCTCCTCGCC
>NW_011897043.1:3737-5092 GCF_000151845.1 Pteropus vampyrus | reverse complement strand
CCTTCTTCTTCTTCTTCTTCTTCTTCTTCTTCTTCTTCTTCTTCTTCTTTTACCAAGCTTATTATATTTGCTTCATTATAAAGTAAAATATATCATAAAAATTAGAAAGAAACAGGGAAAATAAGATTTAAAAAATCCTCACATTCCCATCATGGGAAGATCATTTTCATTAACATCGGGGTCTATTTTCTTTTGGTCTTAAAAAAGATTCCATTCACCTGCTTTTTGAAAAACATAATTACAAGTGTTTTATGTGTGCGTGGGTGTGGGTATGTGTCATATATAAATTTGTTTGTCCGATTTTTTATTTGACTTCATGACATAAGCATTTCCCTCATTATTACAAATTCTGCATAAGTGGAACTTTTAGTGAGCGTGTGTACCCATGAAGCTGTTTCTCCACAGGTTTTCAGAGCCTTTCACAGCTCGGCCGTCCACCCAGAGTGCTGGGAAGTCCTGCCTCTGCCCTCGTTTCCTTAGCTGCCAGGGCCTAACCCCAGCAGGGCAGAAGTAGCTTCCCCCATACACGATGCCCAGCAGAGGAAGAAGGTCTGTGTTCGGAAAACCTGGGCGCCTGGCCACGCTAACCTCTCACAGGCCCTCCCAGCCCTAGTTCCTCTTCTTTGCAACGAGGGTAATAATAACCAGACCTACCCTGAGTGGCAGCTGCGAGCTTCAGTGAGATCCTGGCTCTGTGGCCACTCTGTGAATTGCCTCGTGTTGTACAAACCTTGGTTGATTGGATTCATCAGAACTCTTAAATGCCAGCAAACAGGAAGTCCAGCTCAACTAAACCTGAACCGCAAAGAGAATCTATTGGCTCATAGAATTACAAAGTCCAGATGCAGGAGCCCAGTGAGATCCAGAACCTGGAGGATATGGTCACAGGCCTCCATGACCTCAGTCCCACATTCCTCCTCCTTTGGTGGCCACATCTTGGGGCAGAGTCTCCCCAGAATGCCCCAGACCCCACTACTGGCAGGCCCCAGAGAGAGCACCCCGTTCTGACTGCTCCAGCAGGGGGCCCTAGTGGCCAGGCCTGGACCCAGGCCCTCCCACCCCAGTGGGGTCAGCCCACCTAGCCTCAAAACCTGAGAGTGGGGGGTGGCACCCCAAAGGAAGGTCAGGTGTCTTCACCAGATATTGGACAGACTCGGGGAGGGGCCAACAGCAGAGGTTCACTGTGTGGGCCATCATTCCTACTCTTTGGCCGGAGGGAGGTTCTCAGAGCAGCTGAAGCCAGGAGCCCCTGGGGGGTTTAATCTCTACACATCGGTGAGAGAGCTTTGGTCTTCCCAGCCTCAGACGGGAGTCCTCCCTAGTCAGCCTCCTCAGCCTCCTTCTCCTGCTGGCTG
>NW_011897043.1:0-1267 GCF_000151845.1 Pteropus vampyrus | reverse complement strand
TAAGTAAAAATGTGCTTATTGTAAAGAACTAGAAAAAATAGAAAATTCAGCAGCATTTAAATAGTGGTATGGAATAATGGCTGATAAATATTTTCTCTTTCCCAGGAGAGTTAAAATACGGTTAAATTATTCTTGAAAAGATTTATATAAAGATTAACCAAGTTGGAAAACGAGCACCATGGCAAGGAGACAAAGCACTGATTTTCCATTTATTTGGCGACAGCCCAGATGACAGAACACAGTGAGTCCCAGGCCCACACAGGGCCAAGGACAACATAAGTGCCGAATGTGTGTTGTGTGACCCCCAGCAGGATACAGAGGCGAAGGCACTGATTATCGTACAGGAGGGGTGATGAGCGGGCACAGGAGGACACGCTGTGATAAGCACACCTAGTATGACCTGAACTGGGCGGGTAGAGTGCCGAGGAGGGGGCCAGGCTGGGTCTCCTCACCTACAGGGAAGAGGCTGCTGAGAAAGCAGACGTGGGAGCAGTGCGGGCTGGGCCCGTTGGAGTTCCTCCTTTTCCTGCCCCCTGCTCACCTCCTGCCAAAGCAGCGAGTGACCTCCACTGGGTGACACCCGGAGCAGGGACAGGACAGCCAGGCTTAGAGCCGTCTTTCCTGGAAGAAAATAGAAATCTCCTCACTATGCACCTTGCCCTGTTCCAAGCACTGGGGTATGCCAGGTAATATGCAGAGCAGCTGGGGTCCCAGGAGGCAGGTCACTCTGGTGCTGCAGCGCCCCTCACTCCCCTCACTCAGAGTGTGTGTTAGGGGTAAAGTCAGCCTCAGGTCCTGAGAAGGAGACGTGGGGGCAGGCGGGGGGCCCTGGGTCACAGTGGAAGAGAGAAAGGCACGTGGTCTGTGCTGCAGGAACGGAGTGTACACAGAAGAGAGGAACGGAATAGAGGGTTGTTTTGGAGCTGGATCTAGGAAGGCCCCAGTAGCCCCGGGCTCTGCTCAGTCCCTCATTTAGGGAGGGCACTCCAGGCCAGGTGTGGTGCTGGCAGCAGAGGTTCCCAGGGGGAACAGGTGGGCAGAGCACCAAGGTAGGCTTCAGACCCCCAAAGAATCATCCTGTGCGTGGAGGTTGGACTTGGCCTGCTCACGTGCTGCAGCTCCGACTCTGTGAGCAAAAGCCCCAGATACTGAGACTCTGCATCTGGCTGCTGGGGGTTGAATCCTGGCTCTACCATTTACAAGCTATGTGGCCTTGAGCAAGTTATTTTACCTCTCGGTGCCTCAGTTTCTCTAAATATAAAATGTC
>NW_011897042.1:4334-4833 GCF_000151845.1 Pteropus vampyrus | reverse complement strand
TACCATTTTACATTCACACCAACAGTGCTCAAGTGTTCCAATTTTACCACATCCTTGTCAACACTTTTTTTATTTGATGGTAGTTATCCTAATGGTTGTGAGGGTAACAGGTATTTTTTGAGTGCCTACTGTGTGCCAAGTAATGGTGTAGACATTGATACATTATACAGTAATATCCACGAAGGAATATTATATTCTGCCAGGTAAATAAGACAAACAAGCCCTGTCCCTAATGGGCTTATCTATTTATTTATTTACACCCCCCCGGGGCTATATTTTGATACCGTAGACATATAACATTGTGTAAGCTTAAGGTGTACAATGTACTGATTTAACACATTTATATATTGTAAAATGATTATCACCATTAGCTAAACTCTCCATCCCTTTACTTAGGTACCATTACTTTTTTTTGTGGTGAGAATGTTTAAGATCTCTCTTAGCAACATTTAATTATATGATACAGCATTATTAGCTATAATTACCATGCCGTACATTA
>NW_011897042.1:0-1784 GCF_000151845.1 Pteropus vampyrus | reverse complement strand
GAAATAGTTTGTTTACAACTTCAGGATAAGGAACCCTGTCTTGCTCTGGTATTCAAATTTTTGAAGAAATGATGGAAACAAGGATTTCTGACTTAGCAGTGCTTCCTTGTTTTTGGTCTTTTTGGGTTTATGTTTTCTTTGATTTCATTCGAAGCAACATAGCCTGTGTTGAACCTTGGAAGCTCTCTACGTGTTGGGAAATTATTTACATCCAAATTGTGAATGTTTTTTAGGAAGAGGATAAACTAATTGAACAATAGTCTCAAATCTCAAATGTTTTTGGGGATCAGATTATTTCTCATCTCAGTAAATGACACCATTATCTATCCAGTTGTTCAAGTAAGAAACTTAGGAGTTATTTTTGACTTTTTCTTTCACTCTCCACAGATAATCTGTCAGCAAATACATGTTCTCCTAACTGGTCTCTCTTTTACTGCTTTATATCATTCATTCTCCCCATAGCTAACAGGATTTTTTATATGTAAGTAACAATACAGGGATCCCGTGTATCCAGTTTCCCCGAATGGTGACATCTTACATGATTATAGTATTTCATGACTAGGAAGGATATTGACATTGATACATCGAGATACAGAACATTTCTATCACCACAGGATCTTTAAAAACCACCCCTACTTCCCTTCTACCACACCCTTACCTTAGCTCCCAGCAAACTCTAATTTGTTTCCCATTTCCATAATTTTGTCTTTTCAAGGATGTTTTATAGGTAGAATCATACAGTATCTATATCTGGAACTTCTAGCATTATTTTGAAAGAGTGGTGATAGTGGATGTCCTTGAATTGCTCTTGATCTCTGGGAGAAAGTATTCAGTCTTTCACCATTAAGTATAATGTTAGCTATAGGTTTTTGTTAAGTGTTCTCTTTCAAATTGAGGAAGTTCCCCTCTATTTTTATTTTTCTGAGACTTTTTTTGAGACTTTTTATCATAAATGGGTGTTAAAATATGTCACATGCCTTTTCTTCACTGATTGATAAAATTATGATCTTTATTAGTGTATTAATATAATAGATTACACTGGCTAATATTCAGATGTTAAAATCACCTTGGGAATGGTGTATAATTATTTTTATGTATTGCAAAATTCTATTTGCTAATATTTGTTAAGGATTTTGTGTATATATTCATGAAAGATATTGCTCTGGAGTTTCTTCTTTCTTTCTTCCCATCCTTCCTTCCTTCCTTCTTTCCTCCCCCACCCCCCTCACTCCCTCTCTTTCTTTCTCTCTCTCTCTTTTTTTTTTTTGTACTTTTTTTGATTTTCATATCAGGATAATACTAGCTTCATAGAATGAATTTGGAAATATTCTTTCCTCTTCTATTTTCTGAAAGAGATTGTACCAAATTGGAATTGTAGGATTATTTAAACATTTGATAGAATTCTTTAGTGACATTGTCTAGGCCTGGATATTTCTTTTTGGGGAAATTTTTTAAAGTACAAGCTAAATTTCCTTTATAGTTATAGGACTGTTCAAATGATCTGTTTCATATTGTATTTATTTTTATTTATCTATAGTGTTTTTTAATATAGTGTTTTTGTATGAGCTTTCATAGTTTTTGTTTTTTGAGGAGTTGGTCCATTTCATCTAAGTTGTCAAATTTATATGTATAGAGTTATTTCCTTATTATCCTTTTGATGCAAGCAGGGTCTGTATTGATATTCCCTGTTTCATTGCTGATATTGATAACTTGTGCCTTCTCTTTTCTTTGTTAGTATTGCTACAGTTTGTCAATTTTATTGATACTTTCAAGAATCAGCTCTT
>NW_011897041.1:2273-3124 GCF_000151845.1 Pteropus vampyrus | reverse complement strand
CGCTTGGGAAGTGTGAGCCGAACCCCCGCGGAGGGGCTGGCAGGGGGCGGCCCCGGGGGCGTCTGCGGGGACCAGGAGAGGAACCACGTGGGGCGGAGGGGCGCGTGGGGGGCGACATCCGGCGACAGCGCGGGCTGAGCGCTGCACCTGCGCCTAGGTGCGAGAAGGAAGGCGAGGCAATCAGCCGCGGGCTGAAGGGCCGAAGGGGGCTCGGCGAGGGATCCGCCCCAGACCGCGCCTTCGGGGGCGGTGAGAGAAAAGGCGGGAGACGCGCGGGCCAGGGGTCCGGCCCCTTCTCCCTTCAGGTATGGGGTCCGGGGCTCACCTGCCCTTCCCCACCCAGGCCTACCTCCTCCCAGAGAAGGCCCCGGCTCCAGACTCCACATGCCATTGTTCCCTCCTGCGGGAATGGCCATCTTTCATCCTGCAAGGCTTCAAATGCCACCAACCCTGGGAAGCACCTCCTGCCAGCCTCAGCCACGTGGCCTTCCTGTCGACAACCCTGATAAGATGCCTCCAGCCCCCGCCTCAGAAATACGATCCTGGGATTGAGACCCAGACCCTTCTGGTTGGCTGGTATTCGAAACCGGGTGCCCCGGCGCTCCCCTCCCCCACGCGCTCTGTGGCCATCTGTCTTCCGAAGCCCTGGTGAGCTTGAAGCACCCAAGGGTGAAATCCATGCCTGCCCTGCCCAACACTGAGCTTCTAGGTCTAGCGTGATCCTTGACACATGATAGGCACTCAGTGAACACAGACCGTATTGAAGACCGACTCTGCCCTTTGTAGTATCTAATACACCCAGGAAGATGTGGACATGAATTTGTTAAAAGTTTGAATGATTAAGGTGGACT
>NW_011897041.1:0-968 GCF_000151845.1 Pteropus vampyrus | reverse complement strand
CGTATTGAAGACCGACTCTGCCCTTTGTAGTATCTAATACACCCAGGAAGATGTGGACATGAATTTGTTAAAAGTTTGAATGATTAAGGTGGACTAAGGATGCTCTGACGGTATCATACCTTCCAGAAGCCCTCGGAACCTCCTCTTTCGCCAAAGTGGCTGAATCTAGACGTGTTAAGGGCAGCGTTTATTCATTCAGGAAGCTGTGCCCTGGCTGAACAGCTGCACGGAGCTCGTGGGCGCCCAGAGGGAGAAGCCGACAGCCAATCGGAGGAGGAGGCCATTGCCCGGACCCCACGACAGCCTCTTCCGGACACCTGCTGCCTGATCCAGGTGTGCAAAGTTGGACAGCGGCCCAAGAAATTAAGACATGCCAAGAAAGCTTGAGAATTGTGCATAATCTTTGGAAATATAAATAGGGCTGCCACGTTCAACAACACCAAACACAACATGAATATGGGATGTACATTTAAATTTTATCTTTTTGAATAAATAATGAAAATATTTTAGTATGAGTATGTTCCATGCAATGTTCGGGACATGTTTATACTAATAATTAATTACTCATGATCTGTCTGAAGTTCAGTTTCACCCAGGCATCCTGCATTTCACTTGGCAACTGCAGGTACAAACCACTGTCCGCCCCCCCCGACCCACCCACCCACACCTGCCACCTCCCCACACTGCAGGAAACACACGAGGACAGAGCTGGATGAAGCCCTGGTCACAGCACACAGGCCTGGGTCCCCGGCCATCCGTTCCGCTCCTTCCCACGAGAACAGGTGCTGTGGGTGCCAGGCGACACCCACAGGGTGGGGAGCGCGTGGGGGAGGGGAGCGCCGGAGCACCCGGTTTCGAATCCCAGCCGACCAGGCGGCGTCTAGGTCTCCAGCAGCGCATTCCTGAAGCGCTCAGGAGCAATTTCTTCACAGAAGCGGGGCGCGGAGGGCAGGTGCGGCCTGCATTTC
>NW_011897040.1:4403-6255 GCF_000151845.1 Pteropus vampyrus | reverse complement strand
GTTAGTTGTTAAATTAACTTTAGTGTCTGCGATGGTCAAAATGTTTCTATCCAACCAAATAACTTACAGCAAAACAAACCTTACACACAGTGGTTCAGCTATTGCTCAGTGTTAAGAAAGTTACTTATCAAATATTCAAGGCTGTGAAATGAGTAGGAGTATGGAAAGACAAAAAGGATGTGGAGTGGTTATATCCCTGTTCTATAAGACCTCATGCATGACCAGGAAGATGAGAATGACCACAGTACCCCAGTAAGGGCCATGTCAGGATCCATGAATGTTTCATAACTTATGAGGTCCATCATTAAGCATACCTCTCCACAACAGAGTTTGAAGGGTGGACCCCAGTTCTTTGCATGTCACTCATTTTAAAAGGATATTTTTCAAAATCGGGGAAAACTTCCATCATCAGAGGTCTCAAAGATAAGTTCTTTAATGGAAGTAGAGTATTTTCTAGTAATATTTGTTACTTTAAGGAAAGAAGGTAAGACTTAAAAGCTGGAGCCAAAAGATCCTCTGACTTGGGTGCAGATGCAAAGACCCTTACCTTCTTCATCATAAGCCCTCGGTGGAAGATAGTCCCTCAGGAGTACAGAGAAGTCTAGAGAGAACCAAGATCTCCCCCTGAATCAATCAAAAACCCTTGGAGGAGTCCTAGAACCACCTGTCTCTAATTAATCTCCTCTACTGTATTCCCTCAGCACTTACAGTCGTAATTATATTTATGATCGTAATTGTATTATATTACAGTTTAGATCCCCTAATAATAAATACCATCACTACTTTAAAAAAGGTTTCCTAGCCCCAGCAAATAACTTATTTCCAGCATATTTAATACAACAAAATTCTAGGAAAATAAAATAATTTATATATTCCTTTAATTCCGTTGTAATGGAATTTGAACTCATAACTGCAACTTGGTTGTATGAAAGTACATGGGCTCTTCCATTGGATCATAAGATCCTTAACAAAATAGTCCCCGATGCGAAGTTTTATACATAGTAGATGCCTAACAAACTCTGGAATGAGTGCATGATTTATAGCAGAATTGAGTGTGAAATGGGAGCTAGTTTCCCTAGCGGATAGCGATGGCATGGCTGAAATTGTTGAGCTGCAATTAGCATGGCCTTCGTTCTTCATCATCGTTTCTATTTCTGTTGGAAAGAATTAAGTATGAAACTGCAGCCTGTCATGTGAAATCTTCTAGACTCTTATGTTCATCCCTGATGCCTCCTTCAAAAAGCAACCAGCTTAATATCAACCAATAATAGAAGGGCTATTTGTGCCAAGGTGATGCTGACTGCAGTGTCATTAACTGACTGGTATTCATCTGCCTGGGACGTTTATGTTTCCTTACATCTGTAACTGTGCCCTGATATAAATTCTCCATTGCTGGTGGAAAACAATTCTATGTGGATACTGTTGGTCCACAGCGCTATTTTTATATACAAATCATGGCACATATTTATCTAATCTTTTGAAAATCGACATTTTAGAATGATAGTTGCCATAGTGCCAACGTTGAAAATAAAACATTTTAAATTTGAAAAGATAAATAAGGAAATCAAAACTATTTAATTTTTACCAAATGCGAGTGAGATAAGGAACTGAAATAAGGAAGCAGTATGTGTATTAGCACTTCTACCTCTACTTGATAGGAAAAGGCAATATTAGAAGGTAATGGAATTGGGGGACATTACTGTTACCTCTGGAAAGATGTTTTTCTGAGTATATGCTGTACATACTCATGAAGAAAAATAATTTAATGTATGAGAAGAAAAGAATTAAACATGTGTAGACTCTGTGTATTTCACAATCGTTTCTTTCATGGTTCCAAGTAGAGAAGACACCT
>NW_011897040.1:0-2313 GCF_000151845.1 Pteropus vampyrus | reverse complement strand
CTGCCTCAGCCACTTGAGTCACCCAGCCCCTCACAGCACTTTGCACACATTTCAGACATAGCAGTTACCACATATATACCCTGTTTTGTTTTGGTTTGGTTTGGTTTGATTTGGCTTTTATTTTATCCAATGAGTTTTTTCCTAAAGAATTGAAATAGAAAAAGGGGTCAAATATGTGGTGACAGAAGAAATCTCACTATGGGCATATATGCCTTCCTGTTGCATTGTACACCTGAAACTTACTGGATTTCGTTAACCAATGTCGCCATAATAAAAGAAAAAAAAAGAATTTAAATAGAAATATGCTGCCTGTCTGCTCAAGATCTCTCCCACTGACTTCAGACAAATACAAAACCTATTTGAAACAAACAAAACACCCCGAACTCTTCAAAGGTGGCATTACAGGCCATTTTGGTGCTTTATCTTTTTCCACTCTTCCAGTCCTTGGTCTTTGTATGCTGCCACCAAGAACTGTCACAGCCTGGGAAGTCTATGTTCCTTCTCCCCCCTGGGTCTAAGATCTGTTGTTTCCTTACTGGAATGCTGCCCCCACCCTACCTTTCTCAGATGGCTGCTGCCTGCTATTGTCACTTTCTAGACCTTCCTCCCTCAAGGAGTGATGTGACTTTTGAAAGTATTCTCATCACAACCAGTATAAACCCCCAGCATCACACTTAGCACTCTGAGTTGAAATGCATGTTTTCTTACCCGTCTTCCCTACCAGACAGTAAGCTCATTGAGGGCAGGTACTTGGTCTTGCTCACTGCTATCGTCCCAGCTTCTAGCACATTGCCTGGCAAATAAAAGACCCTTAGTAATTACCTGTTGAAAAGATGAACCTGATTCTACATACTTAAATTCAACAAACATACTATTACCTTTCAAATAATAAAGGATATTTAACATATGGAGAAAACACTATCTTCTTGCTAGCTGGTGTGAGAATTCCTTTGTAGGAAGAGGCTTGCTTTGCTATAAACACTCTGATAAACCTGCTATGGGGTAGAAGGAAGGCTCCTTCAGCTGGGGTCCAGGCTTTGTACAGATGAAGAAGATTCTGCCTAATAGAGGAGAGAGAGCAGGCAGGTGCAAGGCCAAGGGCTTCTTGGAGGAAGAGTCAAAGAACAGAAGCTTCTCGCTAAGAGCCCACCTGTGAAGGGACTTTGGGGAAAATGGATAATGGGGGCTTTATTAAGTTATTTCCTAGGTGGCATGTGATGGGAACTCTTTCTTCCATCCATCCTATTAAATCTTTAGGAGATTTACTTTAATAATACTTTTGTCTAAAAAGTTCTGTGATTTAGGAAGCTCAAAGAGGACAAGGATGTTCAAAGATGTATACTTAAAAATGTGTAATAACCAGATGTCGAGTCTCTCTGTGGACTTCCAAGTAATTTAGGCTCCTAAGACCTATAATGTGAAGGTACAAGGACTCTGAAGTCATCTCCAGATCATGTGGATCTATCCTCCTTCCTTGGGAGACAAGATTCAGCCAGGATCAATTGGCTCACTTGGTTATATCTTGAGGATATAAACCCATTCCAGCCTGTCATACAACCATACATAACTCAGGGTTACTTTGAAGAGTTACTTCGTGCTGAGCACTGCATGTGGCTAGGCAAGTTTGGAGAAACTGGACAAGTTTGGTGAAACGGCTTGTGCATAAAGCAGTTGTAGTAGAAGATTGTGAGAGGAAAGGTAGGTTTGGAAAGCTGAACATTACATTACAATAAGATAGTGGGGTGCAAAGGAAAAGGAAGTCTGCTCTAGTGTGGGCCTTGCAGCGTGCCAGAGAGACTTGGGCAGACAGGCCCTGTTGAACAGAGAGAGAGTATGCAAGAGTGTATCTCAAGCAGGGTGCAATGTCAAACCTTCCTTGATCTCCCTTTCAAAAACTTAATAAATTTTACATGACTTGACTAATGTTTTTGGTCTGACTGGATTATGTCTCACATAATCAGTGTTTATAAGTGACTTGAGGGTGACCATAAGGACAACACAGAAAGCTTTGTGAAGGGGCAATTTTAACATTATTTATTTATTTATTTATTTTCCCCACAATTCATTTTGTTTCTCAGATTGCAGAAAATTACTGTTCAAAATTCCCCACTTTTCAACTTTTCCTTTGCTCTGAGGTAGTTCCAGAATCGGTATTGGTTGTCCTCCCATGTCTAGTACAGAGCAGCTACGGGGCAGCTAGCCCAGCTGGGATGCTGGAGTCCCTTGAGGCACACGAGATGTATATGCTGGGACTCTTCTGCTCTCTGAGGGGAAAATGAAGCCAAATATCTTTTGCCTGACCTGGAGTCTATT
>NW_011897039.1:2409-4234 GCF_000151845.1 Pteropus vampyrus | reverse complement strand
TTTACACTGCGCTGCGTCTGCCTTGGTAGGACTCGCTAACGTCTCTATAATATCACAATCCCCTTAAAAAACAGGCAGGTTTATTAAAAACTCGACATTTTCCCAGAGAAGACGGCCAGATGGCCAAAAAGGACATGAAAATGTACTCGACATGACTGATCTTCAGGGAAATGCAAATCGAAACCACGACGAGCTGTCTGTTGCATCACACCTGTCGGCGTGGCCAGCAGCAGGAAGCCAGCAAGCACGTGGAGGAAAGGGGGCCTCGTCCGCCGCTGGCGGGGTGCAAACCCGTGCGGCCACCACGGAGGCAGCGCGGAGGTGCCTCGAAGAATTGAAAATTGGACACCACGTGACCCGGCGCCCCCACTCCCCGGCGTCTGGCCAGCGGAAATGGAGCCTCGTGGGCGCCCAGCATCCTGGCGCTGCCCTCGGGTTGTTAAGAAACTGCTAGAAACAGGGACAACAGCCCTCGGTGGTGGCACAGGTGGCCTCGAGTCACGTCACCATCTCATGTCCTCGTCCCGCCTGACGACCTGCAGGGACAGCCAGGGTAGGGTCCCCTGCCGGGACGGCGGCTTCTGGAGAAAATGACGGGACCGGGCTGGCAGCGCCGCCCTGAGGCCACCGCGAAGCCCCCGCCCGCCTCCTCACACGCTGCGCCCCACGAGGCGCTGGGCGGGTCTGCAGACAGCTCAGGACCGAGACGAGCGGGAGGGTGACAGTCATAGGACGGCACACGCTCCCCTGAGGCTCACGGCTCAGCCGCGCGGTCCCGCACCCCAGCTTCCCAGACTCGTCCCTGCTGTCTCACTGGACCGTCACGGATGTCACAGAAGCCGAGACCGAGAAAGGCGTTTCAGTTCGTAAGATGCTACGGGACGGGGGTCACTGGTACAGCCCTCTCCTGACGGCGCCATAAAGCACAGCCCTTTGCGTTCTGTTTTGTGACGTGAGTGTCGGTCGTTCACCCATTTACTGAGCCTCTGCGGTTCGATTTCGGTGACCCCGCAGGGAGCGAGCGGAGAAGGCGGTCACTGTCACACGGCTCATAGCTTAGCGGCACGAGGCAGAAAGCAGATAAATGAGGGAGCAGCCAGGGGTGCCGCTCTGAGGGGGCGCGCAGGGCGGCTGCCGTGTGTAGAACCGTCCCCCAGAGGCCTGCTGGGCCTTAGCCCCCAGGGCCTCGGACCACGACCTTCGTCGGACGTAGGGTCCCTGCAGATGTGACTGAGGCCAACCAGCTCAGAGGGGGCAGGCTGCACCCTGACGACACAGGAGGGCACCGTGGGTGACGCAGGGGACCGGAACCATGCCGGCAGGCCCCAGGGCCGGGTCCTCCCGAGGGGCTTCGGAGGGGGCGCGGCCCTGCCGACGCCTTGATTTCGGACCTGGGCCCCCCGTGTGGTGGGTGGTCCAGCGTCGGCTGATTCGCCAGCCCCGCTGTGACGCTCTGTTCTGGCGGCTCTCGGAGGTGGTGGTGTGGCTGGCGCAGACCGCCTCTCCACGTGGAGGTGGCTCCCGACACCTGTCTGTGAACCGGGGAAAATTGTCCCCACTGCTGGCGGGCACGAGGCTGGCGTGTCCCACTCACGGGTGTGAGGGGAGCTGGGCACGCTGAGCCGGGGGCCGGGACGATTGGGCAGAACGAGGGCCCCTGGACAGCGAGCTGTGCAGGCCACATGCCAAGGACGAGGATGAGGACGGTCACCGACACTAAGCTCAGGCCTGGCGGGGACGCAGGCCCCACGCGGTCTCACCGGCCGTGCCACATGACACGCTTCCAAGACACAGCGTGATGACGCACGCGCGGACAGGCCACAGG
>NW_011897039.1:0-649 GCF_000151845.1 Pteropus vampyrus | reverse complement strand
ATCATCCACTAATTTTAAATGGTTTGATTCTGGTGAAAATAATTTTTAGACCACAATTTGCATGATATGGCCGATTTGAAAATTGCTTTTCAGCGTAAACAGTAGAAACTGGCCATGTGGATTTCTTAAGTCTCGCTCCAAAATCAACCTTGAAATACTACTTCCTCAGTTAACACATGGCTGCAGGAAAATGACAGGTGCCAGCAAGCAGTCGGAAGGTCCATTCCATGGGAATAGCCAAGTTGTGCATCAAACACGTACAGCTCATGTCAAGAAGTTCACATTTACGTTTATCTACAAAGCCCCTCAGAGAATTTCTACCTCGCCAAGGACAAAGGGAGCGTTCATAATTTCCGAATTCAATAGGAAGCGTCTTGGAGGTTACGCCGTGAAGCAGAAATGCGTCCAACCCGGCGCCACTGCGCGATGGATTTAAACGTGTGCTCCGAGGCTGGCGCGTGGAATTCTGGCTCCGATGCTGCGTTCGGGCAGCATCCTTCACAAAAGGTTTGGAGCAGATTCCAGTCATTAAAACCTGTGAGCTTTAGAAATGTTCCCTGTCAATGAGTTAGAAATAGAGACCAGAACCCCACCATCTTGCTTGGGTCTGAAGAAAAGTACAAAATTTCTAGTTATGATGGTGTCATCA
>NW_011897038.1:1250-3601 GCF_000151845.1 Pteropus vampyrus | reverse complement strand
TATGTAGAAATGAAAACTTAATGTATAAACATAACCAAAGTAAAGAGCATTATTTACTTTATTGCTTGAAACCAAAGATATAATATGGCTTCATTTACCTTTGAGAATACACTTAACAAATAAAGAGGCAATTTAGTATTTTCCCAATTCACATTTAGTGCAATATTTAAGAAGATTTCATCTAATTGAACACATGTTGGAACAAATTTAATAAAAGTGTTCTTGTAAATGCTTCAATGGCTAGATGGGAGACAAGCTAGGCAGGCAGTGAAGTGAACATCATTCTGGTTGGGCTCTCCAGGCTAGGAAGTCATTTGCAAGATGTTTTGACTGCTGAGAATGTCAGCCATAATCAATCTTAGAGATAGAAGAAGGCTGCAAATGGGTTAGGTAATGTTCAAATTCGTTGAAAGATGACTAGTCATAATAAAAAGTAGGATATTACTGCATTGCCTTGAAATAATTTAGAGAACATTTAGGTTCACAAGTGGTAATTTTATACTTTATTTGTGAAATATAGTCAATATAGTTATATAATACAGTCATCATCTTCCAGATCTGTTTATCTCTATCCCACATCCCTTAGCTTTGAGGAAAAAAGCATATTCTGTAAAAGCACACATTAATACAAACTGTGCTGATTCTTAACAGAAACACAAAAATGATAGACATATGTATGCAAACTTTTTTCTTGTATAAACTAAAAAAAAATAAAGTTGCGTTTCTCTTTTATTGTTCAAGTTTTTTCTTTAATCGGATAATTTCTAGGAAGCTACAAAATTAATATGTCCACCTTTGGAAGGTAATCAGAGCAAACATAATAGAAACTGCCTGTTTTAGTAATTTGGAAAGGACAAAGGATATTTTGAATATAAACAGACTTATGAAACAGACTTATGAGGGGCAAAGGATATTTTGAATATAAACAGACTTATTTAGTTTTATTAAGTTCAAATATTTTAAATGCCTACATCTGGACTCGTGTAACAGTAACACTTTTAAAATATTATGAATTTTTTAGAGAAATACTACATTTTTAATTTAACAACTTATTTTCTCAACTATTTTAAAGATTTTTTTTCTAGAACGTCTTTACTCAATTTACAGAGAAAAACTACCTAACATTCAACATTAATTCAAACTATACACATCGCATAACTCTTTGGTGTTATGGTGTAGGATACTGTAATGGGAACTGGAAGGACAATGTCACATTTAATCTTGGTCAATAAGCAGATCAGAGCATAGCCGTGGAGTAGTATTTCAGCTCTCATCTGCAGTATAAAGAGTGGCCCATTACAAATTAATGATATACTACTACAGAAAAGTGTTCATGGTTAGTCATTGGAATCCTCTAGGTAGTTTCCATTCAGTTACAAACATAGAAAAATTCTTGAAGCTAGACAGGATAGAATATGGTGGAGTGTGGGAGTAGAGGAAAAAGAACATAAGTCGTACATTATCGTCTTCCTTTTCCTCTAATATGTATTAGTAAACACAGTATCAAGTCACGTCATCTACTATAACCCTCTTTATAAGTGAGCAGAGGGAGCTATTGTAAGAAAAATTTGACAATAAACCAAGCATTAATTAAACATCTTCTGAGAATTAATAGAGGTCATCTCCATTATTCTATCTTATCCTAAGATGTCATATGTTAATGAAAATCACTAGTAAACATTTAAGTTTGAAAAATTCAATGTTAATGTTCTCGTTTTGTAATGGCAAAGCCTATTCAATACTTGTCTTTATATGTCTTACAAGTGAAACTTGTCTAAAGTCCTATTGTCCCCAAATTAGAAAATAATTAGTGTATTATCTCTACTCTTTAAAATAGATGACAAGTCACTAGACCTCTTTCTTGGAAGTAAATGTGAGAACTGGCCTACAATGATTTCTTTAATTTGATCCGACTGAATGTAGGCATTCCTCACAACTTGTGGCACTCTTAGTTTTCTAAATGAAAGCAAGTGTTTTTTGTTTTTTTTTTTTCTCTATACATTTATATTTCTTTGGTCATTTCAGATTTGAGGGGTGAGGAGGGTGGCAGAAGTTGAGTTAAGGAAAGAAATCTTCTTTTCTTTGCCTTGTTCTATTTAGAGTTTTTTAGTAGATACATACTGCATAAGTCCATATTATATAAAAATCACTGGTTATGAAACTTGAAGCAATTCAGCTAAAGTCTCTGTCCATGCAATCTTATCTGTAAAATGGGCTAGAAAACCAAAACTCACATAGTTAATTGATAACAATGATGTGAAAAAACATTTGCAAATTGTTCACTCTTACTTAAAATTAGACTTATTTCTTTGGCCTACTACTGACCTAATTGGTTCAGATAAAAAGTAATT
>NW_011897038.1:0-285 GCF_000151845.1 Pteropus vampyrus | reverse complement strand
AAAATAAATATTAATATAGAAATTCAATTGATCCTTAAGATCAATTATTATGGTCTAAGCTTTTTGATATTCCAATTAAACACAATTTATATTTCCTCTTTCCCCAAACAAAATAATGCCACATTTTGGGCAATATTCATGTTACTTATAAAAAAAAAATACACATGGATAACTAGTGAAGCAGATTTTTTTTAAGCACCGTGTATATGGAAAACAAAATAATTTGTATTTTCCTCAAGGAATGTTTATTTATTCTTGATTTTTTAAAAAAAAATTCTTAAAACT
>NW_011897037.1:5574-8107 GCF_000151845.1 Pteropus vampyrus | reverse complement strand
TCTTCTAGCTACACTGGGGCTGTGGAAGAGAAAGATCCTACTTGTTGTCTGCAACCTTTAAATTAATCACCTGTTGGAAATGGTTGGGAAGAAGGGGAGGTAGGAAATAGAGGCAAGAAGGGAACCCATGACAGGCCACATTTCATTAAGCAGCAGCTCATGACCAGCTTTCATTACTAAATGCCTCGAAGGAGCTAAGTAGTAGATGCCTCCTGAAGTAAAACTTCAATAGTCTGAGAATGAATGCCCGGTTGTGGTTAAAGCTGACGGGGAAACTGCTACAGGTTCGAGCACAACCTGGTTGGAGGTACTCATACAAATCTGACTTGAGACAGGAGCTCTTGGCCACCTTCTTCCTTAGACACAGCTCCCCCATATCATTTGTTTAGACTGTTCTAGCCAAAAGGTGGTCAGCTTTTCATAGAGTCCTCTATGGTACGTCAAGGTACCACAATTTATTTTGGTTCAACAAAGTTATAGAGAGTCTACTGTGTGCCAAGCATGATCTTAGGCGCTGAGAATCAATAATCCTTGTCCTTGGGAGTTCTCAGTTCAACAGGGAAGACAAATATGTAACATTTGTAATCAGGGAGATATTCAAAATATATTAACTACCCTCATACTATGGAAACCGACCAGTAAAAAAGGATGTTGGCCAGTGTACATGGGCATTTTGGCTACAGGCCAATCCTTCCTATAATATCACATGATAAGAATGGTAGTATAGGTCTCTAGAAGGTGTTAGGCGAGCTCAGAAAATGCTCAATTAACACTTAGCAAAAGCTACTACATAGTCAGAACGTTGATCCTTTGAGAAAGATGACTTTAGACCAGGAAGGTGAATAATAATAAAGATAATGACAAAATTACCATAGTTAGCACATACAATGTGCCAACTCTATGTTAAGAATTTTTTAAGAGTTAAATCTATTTGATCTTTACAATATCCCCTTTTAACAACTAAGGAAATTGGGACTTAGAGAGATTAAGGTTTTTAAATAGTGTTTGAATAGGATTTAAACCTTAACAATCTAACTTCTGAGCCTGCACTTATTCCTGAAATTTGAAGTGTTGATTCTTCTGAAAAAATGAAAGCTGTCAGATTGAAGGATACAGAGAGACTGAAGAATCATTCAGCAGAAAAGGTGTGTTTCTCATGATTTCTATATACTGCAAGGGTGAACTGGGAATATTTTAGGTAGAGATAGATTGGTGGAATACTTATTCAAAAAGTCAAACTCAGGGCAATGTAAGTAAAGGTAAATACCACATAGGAAAAAGCTAACAGTGACTCTTCTTAAGAACCTTTTAGAATGAAGGACAAGCAGATACAACCATCAGGTAAATATTGTTCAAGTTGCCTCAAGAGGTGAGTAGTGGGCATAAGGGACCCTCATTATAACTCTGAAGAACCTTGTTGAAAAGGTTGAAATAAAGCTGTCTTCTAAAACATGCTTCTGGATCATAGAAGTGATCCTCTTATCTGTTTTTTATCAGTTTCATGCAAATAGCCTTTTTGAATCTAAACAGTTGATCTGTTTCCACTGCTTGATTTACATGTAAAATCACATAATCACATGGATTTAATAATAACATAAAAGTAAGAAACCAAAAGCTTCCCTCACTCTCTTATGTCAAACTGCAAAGATTTCTGTTTGAAAAAGAGTAAATCCCAAATGCCAAGCTTGAGGGTATCATTGAGGAAAAACCTGCTGCTTTAAAAAAAAAAAAAGAAGAAGAAGAATGTTACTCAAAACAGCCAACAGAATATTGAAGAACAAAGCTGGAGGACTGACACAACTCTACTTGACTTTTATGCTAAAAGAGACCCACCTGTTTGAACAGGACCTTATTAAGTCCTGTGACTGAAACCATGAATGTGTTGGTGACTTCCAAATCTCTCTCTTTCCCCTAAGTGCCAAGCTCATATTTCCAACTGCTTACTCTGCATCTTAACTTGGCTATCACATAGACATCTCCAACTAAACATGTCTAGATCAGAACTCTTAATTTCATTCCCATACTTGTACCCTTCCCAGTCTTCCCCATCTCAGAAAATGGCATCACTAACTACCCTGGTACTCAGGCCTCATAGAAATCATCCTTGAATTATTTCTTTCATCCTCCATTTACCATCAGTGGCCTCTCACAAACATATTACAAATTTATCCACTTTTTTCCATTTCTATGGCTACTACTCTGGTTGAAACAATTGTCTTTTTTGTATAGTCTACTGCAAACGTATCATAGTTGGTGTCCTGACTTCTCTTGCCTCAGAGCATCATTCTACAAGATGATATCTTTAGTATCAAGATTTTCAATCTTTTTTGAACAATCTCAAAAATATAGAAAGTTGCAAGTGTAGTACAAAGAACTTTTTTTCTGAACCATTTCAGAGTAAGTTGCTAATATGTCTGTGGCCCTAAATACTTTAGTGTATGTCTCCTGTAAACAAAGGAATTAACCTATATAACCACAATACACTTTTCAAAACTAGGAAATTAATAATACTACATTGCTACTATCTAATCTG
>NW_011897037.1:0-654 GCF_000151845.1 Pteropus vampyrus | reverse complement strand
GCCCTCCACTTAGCCATCATATTAATGCTAACTGCATTCCCTCTGCCATGCTCCCCATAGAACTTCATTTTTTTATCTTTTAAAAACATAAATCAGACTATATCATTTTAAAAATGAGTAGAGCTTTGCTGCTTTTTTTTCATCCTTTAAAAACATGAATCAGATCATATCACTTCCCTGGAGTCTCACTCTTTACATGTGCAGGGACCTGGGCAAAGAGACCAATTGAAGCCACATGATGTTCACTTAAATGTTTGAATTGATAGATAAAGCCAATAACCCATTAAAATATATTCCACCCTCCTACTTTGATAAATGTATATGTATAAAAACAAAAATCAAAAGATATGTGTACAGTTTTTACATGATTAAAAGTTGTCAAAATATCAAAGATGATTAAATTTAATTGAGTGTTCTGGCTATGGGTTGGCAATGTTTGCATGAGTAATAAAGATATACATAGCTCACTAATTATTATCCCATTTATGGAACAAATTTTATTTTCTTGTCTTCATTTCAGTCAAATCAATAACTATTGTTATAATCAAGATTTTCACATAATTTGTGTTCTATTAAGAGTAATGTCAAATTTGACTGCCTTTCTTGGGTTTTTCTAGTTATTGGTTTTGTCCTAATTAATTTCAACTTGGGGAA
>NW_011897036.1:2145-3725 GCF_000151845.1 Pteropus vampyrus | reverse complement strand
ATATGACAAAACAAAAATACATTTATCCAAATTGAATAAAAAACAGAAAAAGCAAAATATGCTTGATTATAGTCATATGTGCCTTGTTCTAGTGCAAGTCTAATGATCATTTGAGATGTGTTGTAAATATAATGCAATGTAAAATACATGATTTCTATTGGTTTAATAGACACAGATATTACTGATATTCATAATAGAAAGAAATGCTAAATTCTAGTTCTAGATTAGTGAAAATAATGAACTTTTTTCTGTTCTTTACCTTCGCCCCTCTGAGTTCTCTTTCCATACTCCCAGAATAACAACCTTAATATAGGGGAAAGAAGCAAATAAATTTGACCTGACAGAGGTGAAAACACTCAGAACAGATTCCAAGGACAATTTGTGAGGGTTAGTAAATGTTATATTAGCTAGTAAACCTTTAAAATAATGACTATATAGTTGTTATTTTATTTATAAAAAGTAGAGAATTTTTAAATTAATCCAATATTAGTTTAGAAAGAAAACTCTTTTTCTATAGCATGGTTCACTAGATTGTTGGATTTCAAACCTATGTTAGATTTAACTTATATTCATCTTTTTTTAATAGAATATAGATGTCTCGTTTCTACTGAACAGTTTTTGAAAATTTTCTTCAAGGTGATTCTGAATATAGCTCAGCAACCAAACCCCATTCTGTGGAGGTTAACTAAAATGCTTCTGATGATTTTCATTTTTTCATACTTTCTACCCATTAGTAGGATCTGAGGAAAGTGTGTTGGCCAATATAACAATAGCATTGGATAGGCTTTTAATGGAGTTATAGAGGCCTCACGGGCTATGGTAGAAGTTTTAATATAAAGGAGTTTGCTTTGTGTAATCTCCAAACAAAGACTGAGGAAAGAAATAATAAGATTGTTAAGCCAACATTTTCTTGTTTTTCAATGAAACATGAATAATATTGACAAAACATTTATCTGCCCCTAAAGTAAGGGACACCTATTTTTTATTTCTCTCACGCAATGTGTAAATGTGTCTGGGGGAAATTTTTTAATTTAATTATTAATTTTTCTTATATATAAAATTAAAGACGGTTCATTTTCAAAAGAAAATATACATTTTGGAAATCATGAGTTTTTTTGTATTTTTAAATGTACTTTTTTATTACATAATGTATTTATTTTGCATATATTCATTGTCAAATATATATATGTGTTAAATTCCAGTAATATAAGAAAAATAAGAGAATATATGTAGGGAGGTTTACAGTTAACTTGATAATATGATTTACATATGTAAATATACAATATAGGTAATAATATAGGTAAATAATAAAAACAATACAGCAAATACAGGGAGTAAAATTAACATTTTAGCAAAAAAGCTTGACTGCAACTGTATGTCAAGAAAGTTCTCAGTAACAAGATAATATCTGAGTTGTAAGATAAATATAAGTTAAAGATGAGTTTGAGTTTGAATTTTATACTGTAGCTCTAGAGTTATATTTCAAACCTTAAGCAAACTTTCAAAGCCAGGTCTATAAAAGAATTTAAATAGATGCCAGCTATGTAAAGGGATGAGTTCAATAGCACATACATATTTAT